>NC_136266.1:160862267-160902786 GCF_964187855.1 Myxine glutinosa
TAACCAATTATATGTTTTGTTTTAAATGATTGCTGTACCTTTTAAAATACTCTTATTCCTTTCATGCTCTTTGAGGATGTGCTATACCCTAATAAGGAGTCCTGTGCTTCCTGAGCATTTGCCCTGTGTTGGCATAATCCCTTGTTCCCCTTTCCTGGCCTTGGGTGCAGCTGCTATCTTTTCAGCCTCCCACAAGACCTTGCCAATGTCCATTGAGTTGACAGTTTTATGAGTGTTCACTCCCTTTGTACGTCCGCAAACCAAAGCTTCATGAGAAAGTTGTAAACATATTATCACATATATTGCTGACCATCCTCTTATCTGAGCTTACCCATGAGAGGCCTTGGATGAACTTCCTGTAACTAACTGAACAACAGGATGGGACTAATGGTGGGGGGAACCAATGAGCCCATTCTTTCCCTGTATCTTGTGAGCTAAAGCCACACCCTAAATATTCTTTATATATATCAAGTTTAAATCGAATTACTTCAGAGCATTCTGTTGGAGAGTTGGTCTTTGTGAGCTTCTGTCCAGCAAGTGTTTTCCGCAGCCTGTGTATCGACGAGTCTAATAAATATATATCAGTTGTTCCATTCTCTGAGTCTCGAGTCCTTGAGTCTCAATCTCAACAGTTGGTGTCAGAAGTGGGATCAGTCCATGCAGACCGGGACGCGGGTCCAGGCGAGTGGGTGGACAGGCCAGCTAGCTCAATCCGGGTCAGGTGAGCTTTGGTTTTCTTTTGTTTTTCCTTTATAGACTGGGGGTCAGTCCAAATTGGAACCCACTCTCTCACTCGGTGCCGTTTGTTCCGTTCCCTGTTTTGAGCCTGATCCAAGAACCAAATTTAAGGACGGACCGCTTGGGTCCCGGAGCAACTGACTGTTTATGGATTCGTTAGGGTAACGTTATGGGACGGGGAAGTTTCCCTCGAGGGCTCCCGAGGGTAAGGGGTAATAGATCTCTGGGTTGTGAGGGTGAGGATAAGGGCGGCGGCCCAATCCGAGGCCTACCCAGGAGACATTGGAATCGTAAGTAAGGTTAGAAGCATTATAAGGGCGTTGGACGCCTCAAAATTAAGCTACGGTTAGCACACGGAGGGAAGAGTGAAACCAAATTTTCCAAGGATGGGTAATGAATTTGTGAAGGCGGGTGAGCCTCTCAAGAAATACCCCAGCATTTTTATAAGGAGTAAGGTTACCTGGCGGTTACCTGGAAAAGTCAGGAGTTAGGCTAGACAGCTGTGAAGGCGGACGAGCCTCTCAGAAAGAGGAGGCGGGCGGGCCTCTTAAAGGCCTGAGGTAGCAGGTAAACGATTGAGGAAATAGGTAGGTAGACCGACGAGTGACTGATGCCGCTCGTTGAAAGTCAAGTCCCCATGGGAGGGTTAGGCAGATACCAAACCCCTACCCTCCCAGCCCTGAGCTCTGTCCCGGGGTTCCAGGCAACACCACCCTCCCTGCCCCACACTTTTCACCCCAACTCACCCTTTCCACCCCGGTCTAAGAATCCCCTTTCTTTTGAATGATTGAGACATAAGGCATTGTACACGACCCACTCAGGTCGTTGTGCTGTGAATTTTGCGACTGTTAACACCGCTGAATGTGCGCAGTGGTTTGAAATGCGAGCCGGTTTGTCAGTCACGTGGTATGGAGAATGTATAGGGAAACGCATGTTGCCTAGGTTGGCAGGGGAGTGGCTGTTGGAGGTGCATGGTTGGAGTCGATCCGGTGTTCGCGCGACGTCTGAGAGACTCACTGGTATATGAATGAATGTATATGGGGATATTAAAATTTGTATGGAAGCACGGAAGTGCGCACTGAATCAAAACCGGCATGACGTCATTGCGTTGAATTGGTTGCGTCAGGTTGACCGGCGATCTCATATGTGAATTTAAATCGAATGTTTGTCATTGAAGTATGTATTTGTGTCCATTGTGTGTGTGTGTCATTGACGTATGAAAGGGTTTCTTGTATTGCCTGCAGAATTATGCAATGTCGATTGGTGTTGGCTACTTGTGCTGTATGTATGGATGTGTAATTAGGCATGGATGATGTGGTAAAATAGTAAAGAAAATCTTGCTGAAGTTGAACTATTGTGAGTTTTAAAGGATTGCATAGAAAGCTTAGAAATAGTTAAGGGGGCGTAAAAACACTTACTTGGATATTTTCTACAACCTGACGGTGTTGTAGAGTAGGTTGGAGTTTTTTGTAAGCTAAAAATAGAATATTTATCCTGTGGCCTGTGATCCGACTGACAAGGTCCCAATGTATGATGTCATGGAGGAAAGACGTGCCTGTCTGTTTGTCTGATCGTAAGTCTGTGGTGCGATTCCACGGAGGGCCAAGGTTTAATCCAGTAAATGGGAGTTTTATGTTGTGGCAAGTGTGCGGGAGGGCACATCGGAGCACGCGAGTGGGTATGTGCAGGAGTGCACACCCGTGGTGAGTGTTATGGGGATGGGCATATGAGAACTATTTTATTTTCAATAAACAGACCAGGTTATTTTCTTGTTTATTTGTTTATTTACGAAAAATAAATAAATAACAGGGGGAGGTTAATGGTGGGTTGTTGGTTTGTTGGCGGTAAAATTGGTTGAAAGTCGAGTTGAAACAATTTATATTGGGATATTGGGATTCATAATAGCTATTGGGCAGGTGGGATATTTTTGGATAAATATTGAAATCCATGCCGGGAATGTCGATTTTAGCGTCTATCCGAGGGTCCTGGTGATGTGATTTTCATTTGTTTGGGACGAGAGGTGAAGTGTGCACCAGGTAGAGAGGGTGCTGCATGGTAGAGCACGCCTCCCCAGAAAGGCTGTGGGGTTTGAGGTGAGAGCATTTGCTCCGCACTTCAATTGAAGATCATTGGAGGTGGCTTGTGTTTGCGGGGAGTTCCTGGACGGACCAGCTGGTTGTTGTTTCGGTACATCGGGTGTGTGCATCTGTAATATGGAGTCTGATTGTCGTTTATCTGTTCGGAGGTGGAACTCTTGCGGAGGCAAGTTGTATTTTCTAAGATGTCATCTGTTTTAATTTGCTTTGGGATTTGACTTGGGAGGATGACAGGCTGTGTCACTGTCAGCATGGTTGAGGTGTGGCTGGCACCTTGTGTTGTTCATTAAATGGTTTTAGTTGCGTGGAGTGCAGTGAACATGCCCGACTTTTGGCTTTGTGAGGCTGCAGATAGAGGTTGGCATATGGATGCTGTGGGTTGGATTGCACCTGTTAAAAGGAGCGGTGTCTGTTATGGTGTCGAATGTCATTCACTGTGTCTGCAGGCATGACTAAGTGTGACTATAAAGGGGGTGGTGTGTCCCTGCGGGAAGAATCGTGGCAGCCTACAGTGTGGATTGAATGGGTCTCGGTGAGACCTTCCTGTTAGGACGTTGGGGGTACGTTTATCTGTCTGTCTGTCTGTGAGCAGGACGTCTCAGGAAGGTGTGGACGGATTTGTACGCAATTTGGTAGGGTTTTGTGTGAGGGCTGGTTACATCATTTGCAATTTTGGGTCAGAGGTTAAGGATCAGATAAGTTGTTGCAATAATTTGTGAACTAGGGATGAGATACTGACCAAATTGTGCATGGAATGATGTAAACAAAAATTAAATTGAGGATATATGGAGGACAGATGTTGTGTGCAACAAAGGTAAATAGATTGGATTTTGGCAAGGTTGAGTGAGATATGTGGTTGGATGGGGTGTGGAGGCGAGTTATGACTGCTCCAGGGAGCAGTCCTGGTGTTGGGTCTCATATAATCATGGTTAAAGTACATGTGCAGACAAAGGTGTGCTTCGGTTTGTATGACTGGAAGAAAAAAAGACAACAAGGGTTTGTTTTTTTGGGAATGCTAGCTTGGTGGGGGTGTGAAGGTCACGGCGTGCTGGGATATCTTTGTGTACAGTTGCTGGCTTGGACTGGCTTGCGTGCGGGGAAAAAGAAAACAATTGGAGCTGTTTCAGAGAAACGGTGGCTGGGTTGGAGGTTGGAATCCAGTATTATGTTAGGAGCACGCAACCCTGAGCAGAATGGATTGCCATTGGACATGTTAATAATTTTAACAGAATGGTGGCTCCTGAGCAGGGGAATGAGTTCTGGGGAAATGAATTCACTTTTTGGACGTTGTTAAATCTGTTGTTTAAGAGCATTGGGAAGCTGGCCAATGCCAAAAGGGGTTCGGGAGGAAGTGTGAAGAAGGTTGTTGGAAGTGCAAAGTGATAAAGGGCTCGTGTGGTTGAAGGTTACAGTTCCATAGAAGGAGAGCGAACAAGGATGGTGGCTGGGCTGTTGATAAACTGCCTGGTTTTATGTTGATTTAAGGTGTTGTGGATTTATGTTCAATTTTAATTCCTATAGTCTAGTGCATATGGAACGGGGAAAATGGGAGATGACGTCAGTGTGCTCCGAGTTGAAGTTGAGGTTGATGTTGTTGTGTAAATATGTGTTGTAGATGGAGCGAGTATCAATGTCGGAGTGTCAGTATCGCTTCCAGTGGCCAAGGGTGGCTGTGGGGCTGAGTGGTGGCATGATGCCTGTGGTGGGGCACGTTGGTGGATTGTAGTGATGGGGGAGAGCAATAATATAAGGGGCGACTGCAAAGCGCAAGTTTCAGAAAGGAGTAGTTAGATCAGATGATGCTGTGTGTGTGTGTAGAAGAGTATTGTCTATTGAGCAGAGTATTGTGAGTGTGGGTGAGTGCCTGTATTGAATGAAGAAGCCTGGAGTCAGTGTGTGGGCACAGGTGTGCAAAACCAGGTGTATGGAGAATGGTTGTGTGAAATAACTTGTATGGAATGGATGGCTCGCTCGCTGACAGCTACAATCCATGTGGATTGTGACCGACGCTAACGTTTCTATGAATGTATAAATGGAAAATAGTTATTTAAATAGATATTGTGTCATGACACAAAAGGTTGAACGTGCGATTCCAGGAATGAGCAAGTATTTTTGATATAAGCTGACGTTTCAAGTGACGATTTGAAATGTTGGAAGCTTAGATCAATCTTAAAGATACAAGCTTTTCATCTGTGAGCTGCAAGTCGACCATTTGTTTAATTTTAGATACTATACCTAATATTTACATGTAAATGCATGAATGGTATGTGTGGATTTGGACTGCTCTGTGAGTTTTTTGGGAAAATGGTATGTGCAGCTGGATTAAGTTTGAGTGGTTGTTACATATACTCTGGGTATATGTTGTGGCTTGATGGATGAATTGGACTTGCTGTGAACAGTGTAGATGCAAGAAGAGATAGACAGGGACACAATGAGCTGCTAAATGAGCCATTGAGGTAAATTGGATGTGTTATTGTGGTTTTAGAAGGAGTTTTGGTTGTTGCCAAAAGTTTCTGTGTAGTGTGGTGTCTGTTGAAAGTGGATCACCTGTTGTCTTGTGTGGCATGAGTAGGGATGTATGTAACTGTATGTAACTGCCTGGGTTCAGGAAAACAACTTCAGTTGCAATTTGGTTTAAATTAAAGGTTAACATTAGCTGGAAATTGTCAAAAGTGCTTTGAAAAGCTACGTCCAATTTCATTTTGCCATTTGTAGAAGAAAATTCACTGCATTTAAAATGCGTTTCCTTTAATCTAATAAACAGGCTTGGTCGGGCCAGCAGAAAAATAATACATTTCAGCCAAAGTCTTATCTGGTCCACTCCCACAACAGGCCCGACTCGTGCTGCGACCTTGGGTTGAACTGTCGGTTTAATTTGCACAGGGAATGAAATAAGGGGATGGTAATGGGAGAAAGTGAACATTTGTGGATCTGGGGACAAGCTGGTTTGAATGTGTACCTGGGGTTTTCTGTGTGTCTATCTGTCTGTCTGTCTGTCACACTGGACTCTTGGATGGGTTTTCATGAGACGAATTGCAGACAAAACCCTCTTTGTTATTTCAGAATTGATCTGCACCCCACCTCACTGTGAAACTATGGACAGGTTGTGTGTGTCTCAGAGGTTTATGGGCAAGCGTGGAGTGGCTGGTGCGAAGGGAGTGGTTGGGGTGATCAAATGTCGCGGCCATCAAAGGGCAGACACTGACGTTGCTCGGGGCAACGCAAGGGCGGACGAGTCGGCAGGAAAGGCCGCCAACCAAAGGATAGGACGCAACATGCCGATGGTAACACCGGCACAGGGGGCCCTCTGCTTAGAGGAAAAGGGCCAAGTACTGATGGGCAGGTCCGTGTGTAAGAATACCCTCCCTGCGGACCCTGGGGAAGGGAAACACAGGCTGCTAGTGAATATTACAAGCTCGCTATTACATAACCTCACACACCTCCAGTTGGCTTGGAGAGGGGAAAACGGGACAAACACCATCCCAGGCCTTCTCACTTGCATGTCCACCCATTTAGTGGCACCGCATGGGACCATGTTTGTATGCGGGAATAAAGCTTACCCGTATTTACCTGATAACTGGGGAGGGACTTGCTATCTAGGATCAGTTTTCCCAGAGATGGAACTGCGACAACACTTGCATAATACCACGGCACTCATAAGGACACAAAGGAGGATCTACTGGCATGACGATGACACCGCCACCTTACACGGCGCTGATTGGGAGAAAGCCGTTAGCTTCTTCTTCCCATGGGCAGGAACGGTCATGAACAGGTACCGCAGACAAAATTGCGCTAATCTTAGAAAGGGTGGCCAACGACGCCGCTACGGCACATGATGAAATGTTGGACATGGTTGTCCACCTGCGTACAATGGTTATGCAAAACAGGGTTGCTTTAGATATGTTACTGGTAGAACGAGGAGGGGTATGTGGGATAATTAAAGGTAAATGTTGAACGTATATTCCTGACCCTTCACAGGAGGTCAGTGCTGCTATTATAAGGTTAAGAGAAAGTGCGCATATATTGACAAAGGATCGAATGGATCGAGAAGCCTCCCACCAGTGGCTTACTGACTGGTTTAAAGGATGGACAGGCACAATAGTAAAGTGGCTATTGACCGCCTTGGCAATAATCCTTGGAATTGTGATTTGTAGTGTACTAATCAAGGCATTAGTCCTTGCGTGTGTGAGAAAGTTTACCACAGGATGGACACTGAAGACGCCACCAGAAAGGCCATGGTGATGACCGTCAAGCTGACCATGGATCCAGATGCAACTCCGGCTGTCGACGTGACTGCAGACTGCGGATCTTGGAACGATGACCCGAACGAGTCACTGGGCCGCGACAATGAGATCTCCGCTTCTGAAGATTGTTCTTCCGTTGTTGATGTTACCGATAATGATTTTGATTACACAGTTGCGGACCTCAGAGCATTTCAGGCTGCTAGGACGCCGATTACTCTGGACCCCAACATGTCGCATGCAGACGCCAACAAATACCTAAGGGAGGCCTCTCACTTTTTCTCGATGTGTAAGGCTATGACTGTTGCTGGCTGCCTACGCCGCAGGCCTAAGCCACCTGAGAATAATGTTACTGATGATGATTCCGATGATGATGTGGGCCACTTGCGAAAGTCCCCTACTGATGTTTATATCTCAATGAAGGCTTTGCCTCTTTATGTTTCACGAGCTCACCTTTATGTCTCACAAGCTCACAGTGGTTCAAACGTCACTGACCCAACTCTGGATTTCGACCCAACTCCGGACCCAACTGCAAACCCGGGCCTGGGTGGCGAGGAACTCAACATTGAAGATACTCTGATTTCCGAATCGGATTGCTTTGAAGATTCGTCCATGGATAATGACGGTGGAAGCAGCATCGCCTCGGACGACTTCGACTTTGACCCAAAGGAAGTTTCTCTCCCTCCTTTGGACCGTTATGCTTTATTTTTGGCCATAGGTTTACGCCACCTGATACTGATGTCGCTGTGTTTTCCCCAGACCACCAGCATATACGAGGCCTTATGGACATGAATATCGATTGAGCGCCGAAGATCTACAAGGATTGCGCCTGGAGATGCTTGGGCGAGCTCCAGTCAGGGGGGAGTCCCGGCCGCACCTCTGTGGGGAAAGGGTGGGTCGGGAGATCCTCCTGGGTGTGGACCCCGGCTGAACCAGAAGTCTTCGTTGTGGATTTGACACGCTATTCGATCTTCATGCCTCTACGGACTCACATCATACACCCACATACACCCACATACCCGCGAATCATCCTGCTGAGTGCGATGTGAGGTGCTTTGGGCACGGGACATGCTCACTGGGCTGCATTCGCGTGGTATGCTTAGTGAACCTTTTACATTGCTTATCTTACTACTTTTGGATTTGACATGCTATTTGATCTTCATGTCTCTGTGGATTTGACATGCTATTTGATCTTTCTGTCTCTACGGATTCACATTACATACTCACATACATACGCGAATCATCCTGCTGAGTGTGATGTGAGGTGCATGGAGGCGCGTGACATGCTCACTGGGCTGCCTTCGCGTGATATGTTGAATGAACCTTTTAATTTGCTTATTTTCTACTTTGTTTGAAATAAAGGCCTTTGATTGGCTCGTAGACAAAGTTGTATCTTAGATCCAAAAGGGCGGTATGTGGGGAGCTGTTATCCCCCTCCCCCTTTGTGCTCCTATGCTGCTCTGCTAATTACCAAGTATAACCAATTATATGTTTTGTTTTAAATGATTGCTGTACCTTTTAAAATACTCTTATTCCTTTCATGCTCTTTGAGGATGTGCTATACCCTAATAAGGAGTCCTGTGCTTCCTGAGCATTTGCCCTGTGTTGGCATAATCCCTTGTTCCCCTTTCCTGGCCTTGGGTGCAGCTGTTATCTTTTCAGCCTCCCACAAGACCTTGCCAATGTCCATTGAGTTGACAGTTTTATGAGTGTTCACTCCCTTTGTACGTCCGCAAACCAAAGCTTCATGAGAAAGTTGTAAACATGTTATCACATATATTGCTGACCATCCTCTTATCTGAGCTTACCCATGAGAGGCCTTGGATGAACTTCCTGTAACTAACTGAACAACAGGATGGGACTAATGGTGGGGGGAACCAATGAGCCCATTCTTTCCCTGTATCTTGTGAGCTAAAGCCACACCCTAAATATTCTTTATATATATCAAGTTTAAATCGAATTACTTCAGAGCATTCTGTTGGAGAGTTGGTCTTTGTGAGCTTCTGTCCAGCAAGTGTTTTCCGCAGCCTGTGTATCGGCGAGTCTAATAAATATATATCAGTTGTTCCATTCTCTGAGTCTCGAGTCCTTGAGTCTCAATCTCAACATATATACATATATACATATATATATACATATATATATACATATATACATATATATATACATATATACATAATATATACATATATACATATATACATATATATATATATATATATATATATATATATATATATATATATATATATATATATATATATATATATATATATATAAAAATATATATATATATATATATATATATATATATATATATATATATATATATATATATACATATACATATACATATATATATATATATATATATATATATATATATATATATATATATATATATATATATATAGATATATATATATATATTGTTGCGGATATGAGGACTGTATTTTTTTTGATTGTGTGCTTTATTATTATTATTATTGTTTACTCTGCGCCCCCTGCCTCCGGAGCTGTGTAAAGGTGAAAGGGCATCCCATAATTAGTCCACAAGCATACACGTCAGCCAATAATAGAATACCCCTGTTCGATAGTTATATCTTATTCTGTGTTTTAGGGTAAGGCTGTGTCTCCCATTAATTGAAGTACTCCATTGCACCAGTGAAAGAGAATAGATCCCCTTTCATTCCCATCCCCAAAATCTCCATTTCCTTTCACAATCCCCTTTCGTCATTGCCAAGCCTCGATTGCCAATTACATCCCCTCCAAAACCACCATTGAACATGTGCTCGGGTCGGGGAAGAGGGGCGTGCCCACCCGTCGTCATCAAGGGCGGAGCCAGAGGGTCGCGTGACCAACCAGGGCCGAGGTGAGCACACCGATGGGCGTGTCCTGAAGGCCGGCGGCTTGATCGCCGGAGGCGCTATAAAGGCGCGCGCGCAAGTCGGTGGTGAGGAGTCGGTGGTGGAGAGTCGGTGGTGAGGAGTCGGTGGTGGAGAGTCGGTGGTGAGGAGTCGGTGGTGAGGAGTCGGTGGTGAGGAGTGAGTGGACCAAGAAAGAGAAAGAGTGGTTGGACCAAGAAAGAGAAAGAGTGGTTGGACCAAGAGAGAAAGAGTGGTTGGACAGGGAGACGTGCAAGAGTGTTGTTGAGTTGAGGGTTTGGACCAGACGAGTCAGACGAGTCCTGGCAAAGCAAGCGGCGGCCACAGAGCAACAACACCCAACAGCCGCTTGGGGCCTGGACGGCGGTTTTGAGCAGGGCCGCGAAGGAACGGCGGCTGCTAAACGCGCCGATCGTGCTGCAGGACCCCCTTGGACCTTCCTCTCCCTCCAGCCATCCACCTCCTGCCTTTCCACCCTTCTTGTGTACGTGAGTTTGTTTTGTTTGTTCTGTCCCTGGGTTAATTAAGTCTGGATAAGCTAGTATTTGCACTGTGTCCCCTGCGTCTTATGTGTTGTAAATAAACGTGACTGCTTTCTTTTTGCTTGTGTGTATAATAAATCCAATTACTCTTCTGTCCGTCTTCTCGTCTTATTCCTTTTCCTCTTTGCATTTCGTCGTTTTAGTCTTTTCCAGATTGGGCAGCTGCGGTGCGATACGGCCAAAGTTCTGGGTGAATCGGGTGAGTCGGGGAACAACTGTTCGGTCGCGGAGCCTTCGCTCGGCAAACAACATCCTAAACCGCGATCAGTAACAATTGGTGTCGGGAAGTGGGATTGGACCCGAAGCGCGCTTCACGCGCTCGAAATTATTAACGGTGAAATTTGTTTTGTTTTACAAAAACCCGAATTTTGAAATCGCGCCATGGCTGGTCAAGGCGATCGGATGCCGGTGGGTGAGCTAGAGGAGGGGTTAGGAGTAGCCCAGGATCAAATGGAGGGGAGCAATGAGGAGGCGGTTGAGGGAGTATCAGACGCACAAAATGGCGCTCTCGCGCACGTGGTTACAGCGGCACCAAATTTTGCCGCGCCCGTGACCGTAGCAGCGGGCTTTGATGTGGGGGACTTCATGGCGCAATTCACCGAGATGCTGAGAATAGAGGGGGAGAGATTGAGTAATAAAATGGAAGCAATAACGAACGGATTGGGAAACCAAATTGAAGCAATAACCAACAGAATGGGTGACCGCATGCAAAAATGTGGGGAGACCATGGATCGCATGGTGGGCGAAAGGGTCCCAGGGGTGCACGAGGAGGTAACGCGGGTCGAGAAGCGCCGGTTGAGCGAAGTGGAGGAAAGCACGGGTACAATGACGGGGGTAGAAATCGCGACACGGGGTTTGGAAAAGCCGGCGACCGATGAGGTAGAGGGTGTTTTATTAAAGCCAACGGTCGTCGAGGGGAACAAAGACAAAGCAGTGCTGGGAATTAAAATTGAAGAGATGACGGAGGTAGCCCGGGAATTGCAGGGAGAAATGGAAAATGTGCAAAGTCCCTGCTCACATCACGATGCTGTGCTTAACCCGAATGGAAGTTTGCAGGTTTTGGTGCAGGGAGGAAGAAGAACCCCGAAGGTGAGACGTGCTGTGTATTGTGCGGGGAGATTTTGTAAGAGGATGTTTGGCGACAAAAGAATTTTCGCGCGCTTGGGATCGAGGAAGCATCCGGGCGTTGGTAAAGGGTCCCGTGTGAGTGGAAATGGCACGCGTGGGAGAAAAAAGTGTGCGTCGGCGAGTGGGTGTGCTATAAAGTGTGGGAGTGAAACCGAGTGCGAGCGAGAATGCACGTCGGGGTGTACGGAGTGTACGTGCGAGGGTGAGAGTGACCCGGGGAGTGAGTTGGTGGTGGAGCGGGTGCGAGAATGCACGCTTGGAATGGTAGAGGGTGTGCAAGGAAGCACACCTGGGTTGGTGGTAGCGCGAGTGTGGGAGAGCCCATCCGAGCGCGTTAGTGGGTGGATGCAAGAGTGCACGCCCATGGTGAGTGTTACGGAGGACGTAACGGAGGAAAGGTGTGGACTGAGGTGTGCGAGCGGCGAGTGTGCACAAGAGTGTGCGCGAGAGGTGTGGTGTGTAACAGGGAGAGCGTTGGTGGAATGTACGGACGGCGTTGGAACGCCGGGTTTTGTGAGGGTGAAAGGGGTAGCGTATGCGTGTGAGCATGCCGGTGAAGCATCGACGGTAACCGGGTTAGCGGTTAGAGCGACGGATAGCCGATGCGAGCACTCGGTGCAAGGAGCCCTTTGTTGGATGCAGGGCCCGGCGCGGATCGAAGCTGCGTCGCTTCTCTTTGAAGCGTCGTTGCCGATTCGGGCTTGGCCCCGCCCCGCACGGTCGAGTCCGGGCCTTGGCAGGCGAGGCGACCGGTCCGGTTCAAGGGCGAGTGGGAGGAAGCGGAACGGTGCCCCCTCGTGGGGACGGGGTTCCGACCGGGGGAGATTGAGCCATCGGGCCCGAGACCGCAAGGTGCCGCGCCGAGATGGTGCGTGGAACCTCAGTCCAACCAAACCACCTCCCTTGAACCGAAAGCCGGACGGATTCAACCTGCAGGCGACCAAACCACCCGAATTCATTGCTCGGCTTTACGAACCGAGTTTAATGATGCCACGACGCACCGAGGCTAGGATATAGTGGACTGTGATGATGGTGATAGTGATCGTGATTTGATACGAAATTTATAATAGTGGGTAGAATTGGCAGTAAATGGAAAATTTTTGAATTGGTTGGAATTTGGACGAGCAAAATTGATAGTGGGACCTCCCCGATGTGGTGGGATGGGCAATCCACCATCCCTCACGGCGAGTGGGGGGGCAAAGGAGCACTAGATTATGGGGTGTATGGCAGTGAAAACTAGCCCGGGTGGGTTAGGATATTGTGTGTAGGGCCCTAGAAGATGACATTAGGTAACGTTAAGATTAGTTAGTGACTGATACCTGTAGTGGGGACGCAGGTAGAGTAGAGTGGATTATAATGACGAGGGAGCGCAATAGTTAAAGGGACGACTGGGAAGCGCAAGTTTCAGAGGGGAGTAGTTAGCTGAGATGATGCCGTGTGTGTGAGGATTGAACAGGTGTGATTGAACAGGTGTGATTGCACAGGTGTGCAACTGAACAGGTGGATGGAGCAGTGTATGAGTGAGTGAAGGTGATTGTGTATTGTGCTGATCAAATGGTCCAGGAAGAGGAGGAGGGTGCAGGTGGCACCAGGTGATTGCACAGGTGTGCAACAACAGGTGTATGTGGCTGTGTGGAATAAATGGTAGTGTGGAATATCTGGAGTATTGGAATGGATGGTCGTGGAGTGAGTATGGTGGAAATTGTGGAGTGGAGTGGATGGTGCGAAGGTGTGAATGGGGGAAGAGTGGACCCCCATCACGGATACCCGGGGCGGGTAGTGTAAGTGTTAGGTAGAGGGTACAGGTAAATTGTGGTTGGATATTGGCATCTGTGGTGCGGGTGAAAGAATGGTCTTTGGATGGGTGCATTAGTGTTGTGGAAATGGCTGGGCGTGTAGCCTGTTAGTGTGTGTAGTTGGTTTGGGCACTCCACCACTGTGAGGATGTCGGCCAGGTGAGGCCGCAGGTGGGCTCTGGGAGCCGGTAGTTGTTGTGGATGGGGCCCGAGGATCCAGAGGACGGACCCGGGTAGCCCAGTGCCACAGGGCACCGAGTGGGGTGACAGAGCCAGGAGGGGCCTTCCCCAGTTAGTTAGGTTAGGGTGAGGAGCTAGGTAAGCTCGGGTGGCAACTGCAGTGGTGGAGGTGTGCAGGTGGGTAGACCTGCTGGGAGAGCTACACGTCGCAGCCCAGAAATTGTGCGAGGGCACCGGGAGATGAATCGGGGGAGTGAGACCCCAAATTGAGAAGCACCACAGTTTGGTCAATGGGAATTGGTTTTTAGAACCCATAGTGTAAGTGGCCAATGGATTGGCAGGGAAAGACCCCGGGTAGTGTAAAGTGTGTTAAAATCATTTAGAGGATAGTTAGGATTGGAGTCTCCTCGCACCATCTGCATCCACTCACCTGAGGTGACAGGTACTCCACACCATGCCATGTTTAATTATTTTATGATGCAAATGTTTGGATTGTGAGACGCATCATGACGTGGGTGTGACATTGTGCTTTGATGTTCCATCTCTTCCTCCTTATGAGGATTGATGATGAATTTGGTGATGGCAAATTTTGAAGTAGAGGGATTGTGGAGACGAATTTGGTATAGGAGAAATATGGGGAAGACGTGACAGTAGTGACGAATTTGTAAATGGGTAGATTTTGTAAATATGGGGTAAGGGCAAGGGTAGTGTAGGTGACAGGGGGGTGACGTACGGTAGGGACGAGCTTTCTCACTTCGCCCTCCGTACGCATTTCGCCTTGCATTGCCTTATTGATGTGTACCCTTGTGACCTTACCCCTCGCTCAATTGTCTCTTTTGTCTCCCACATGACCTGTGCGCCATTGGGCGCCGAGGGGAGCGTGCGTGGGTCGGCCATTGTGCGCCCGAAATTCCCAGAACCAGCTGTCTGCATCGATGCACCACATTATGGACCACATGTCTGTGGCCGAGCACCACTGATGGACCCCATGGGTTGGGGCATGGCCCCTCTGCTGGACCGGCCATGAGGGCCCGAAATCTTGCTGGCGGACCTTGGCCACAGGGCACCGATGCCACACAGGTGAAGCACACGTAGTCGGCCCTGTGGGCCATAAATAAAAGAAAATAAAAAGGACACATTGGGCACACTTTATTGCAAATAGGCCGCCGGTAAGAAAATGAAAGAATGACAACATCTGGAAGAACAAATAATAATAACCAGCAGAGGGAGCCGGAGAGCAAGAGATCACCTGCAGGGTTAGGGGTTGTTGATTTATTTTTTATTCTTGAACAATGGTGACTGCACCGATTGGTGCTTGGGTGTGTATTGGTGCGTTTTTGGGTGCTTTCATGGTGCATTGATGCAGAGCAGACTGTCTCCCCCCCAGAAAGAACAATCACAGGTCCTGGGTTAGTTTTGTAAATAAAAATAGCGTCATTGTAAATAATGCTCCCCACCGTCAGTGTATAGTTTGAAGACCATTCCGCAATTCGGTTAACTGTGGGCGTAAGTCTGTTAGGCAGGGTGCAATGGAGCAGCGGGACACATTTATTTATGTTTTAAAACTGTCGCACTCAGGGTCAGGTTAAAAGTAGAGGGAACTACACCTACGTGTCACACTAAATAAAAGTTGTAGGACCGGGACGTGCCTAAGAGGAGGAGGGTGCAGTGTTGCGGATATGAGGACTGTATTTTTTTTGATTGTGTGCTTTATTATTATTATTATTGTTTACTCTGCGCCCCCTGCCTCCGGAGCTGTGTAAAGGTGAAAGGGCATCCCATAATTAGTCCACAAGCATACACGTCAGCCAATAATAGAATACCCCTGTTCGATAGTTATATCTTATTCTGTGTTTTAGGGTAAGGCTGTGTCTCCCATTAATTGAAGTACTCCATTGCACCAGTGAAAGAGAATAGATCCCCTTTCATTCCCATCCCCAAAATCTCCATTTCCTTTCACAATCCCCTTTCGTCATTGCCAAGCCTCGATTGCCAATTACATCCCCTCCAAAACCACCATTGAACATGTGCTCGGGTCGGGGAAGAGGGGCGTGCCCGCCCGTCGTCATCAAGGGCGGAGCCAGAGGGTCGCGTGACCAACCAGGGCCGAGGTGAGCACACCGATGGGCGTGTCCTGAAGGCCGGCGGCTTGATCGCCGGAGGCGCTATAAAGGCGCGCGCGCAAGTCGGTGGTGAGGAGTCGGTGGTGGAGAGTCGGTGGTGAGGAGTCGGTGGTGGAGAGTCGGTGGTGAGGAGTCGGTGGTGAGGAGTCGGTGGTGAGGAGTGAGTGGACCAAGAAAGAGAAAGAGTGGTTGGACCAAGAAAGAGAAAGAGTGGTTGGACCAAGAGAGAAAGAGTGGTTGGACAGGGAGACGTGCAAGAGTGTTGTTGAGTTGAGGGTTTGGACCAGACGAGTCAGACGAGTCCTGGCAAAGCAAGCGGCGGCCACAGCAGCAACAACACCCAACAGCCGCTTGTGGCCTGGACGGCGGTTTTGAGCAGGGCCGCGAAGGAACGGCGGCTGCTAAACGCGCCGATCGTGCTGCAGGACCCCCTTGGACCTTCCTCTCCCTCCAGCCATCCACCTCCTGCCTTTCCACCCTTCTTGTGTACGTGAGTTTGTTTTGTTTGTTCTGTCCCTGGGTTAATTAAGTCTGGATAAGCTAGTATTTGCACTGTGTCACCTGCGTCTTATGTGTTGTAAATAAACGTGACTGCTTTCTTTTTGCTTGTGTGTATAATAAATCCAATTACTCTTCTGTCCGTCTTCTCGTATTATTCCTTTTCCTCTTTGCATTTCGTCGTTTTAGTCTTTTCCAGATTGGGCAGCTGCGGTGCGATACGGCCAAAGTTCTGGGTGAATCGGGTGAGTCGGGGAACAACCGTTCGGTCGCGGAGCCTTCGCTCGGCAAACAACATCCTAAACCGCGATCAGTAACAATATATATATATCTATATATATATATATATATATATATATATATTATATATATATATATATATATATATATATATATATATATATATATATATATATATATATATATATATATATATATATATATATTTCGTACCACAAGGCCTAAATGTTATTTCCAAGTAAATTTGTGTAATCCAGTATGTTCCTCATCATTTGAGGAGCTGAACCTCCTGAGTTGTGTTGAAAAACTTCCAGGTTGTTTCTAAATGATCACACCTCACATCATGAAATCCCGTGTTTTGTGCAGGGCACGATGGACTCAGTGTCCCCTTCGACCTACTTCGGAGTTCTGGCTGCTTTTGGTGGATGTTTCTTCCTGGGCTGGTTCGTGCGCGGTCATTTGAATTCAACGGTGCTCCGTGGATTGTTGAGGAACAAACCATTCCACGCGTATCGACGAGTCAAAGGCTGTACACTCCGGGACGAATGGCATCAGCTGAATCGGCAACTATGGGAATGAGCTGAATTGTTAAGCGAGGAGCGTGGAAGGCCGCCAGAATATCCAAATTCGAGGAGGTTGTGGCCTACACCGGTGACAAGTTGTCATTATTTTCAGAGCACAATGTCTTGTTTGATCTTGCTGAATGGAAACAGCTGGAGAAAGCAATGATATTGGCAGAAACAGAAGAATATTTGTTCCTGTCTGGATCATTGCCTCAGATTCACATTTATAGCTTGATCTTGTTGGGGAACTTTGTTCGTGACCCTTTTTGGACGCATCTCAGCCAAAACTCTATAAGACTCACTCAAGTTAAATATAAATTTATTTAAATCTTACAAACGAATATTTACATGAAAATACAGTTATACTTTACAAATAACCACATGACGCGCCGTCGCGCATCTCCCGTCTGCTCTCTCTCTCCTGCTTCTTCCCATCACCAGTTCCTCTCGTACCGCGTCTTCAGATGAATTCTCTAGTCCTCTCTCGGAGCATGGTGGTTAAATAGAACCCTGTCCTTTGATCTCGCTCCAGTGGAATGCAAAGGTCACTTTAACGCCAGCCTTCCCGGCACCATTCGGACATCTGGAACAATCAACTCTTATCCACAATCTGAGCCAAGTCAACATTCTACCCTACTTGCATTGTCCGAGGTCACAAGGTTATTCCCCAGATGGCCGACCGCTTGCTCCAAGCTCCTGGCACCCCCTCCGTGCATGACTTGAGGATCCTTTACATTGCAGTACAATCCAGCCACCCTAACAAATATGACATATATTTATCTATACTTCCACAATCCCTCATTTTTTCTTTTTGTTTATATTAACCATTAACTAAACATCAACTTATTAAATATTCAAACCACAAACTTGGTAATCCAATTCCCTAAGGCATACACCGTCATCCTGGAAGAATCTAATCACAAAACATTTCTTTATTCATTGACTCTTTCCATATTAAAAATGCAATTCATTTGCATATAGCATACGACCCTTCACCTTTACCACAACGATTTCAGTTCACCATTTAAAATAATAAAGCATCTGCAACATTTGGCAATACGTTTTGCTTCAAAACAAATATTGACTTTTTGTTTGAAAAGAAGAGAAGGGGCTGATCACTCGTGTTTGAAATTCAAGTATGAAACATTTTCTTCTGATGTCTTCATAGCACCTACACTATTTCGCGTAGGATTTCCCGCTGTTGTGATAGCTGGGCGGCGTCATTAACTGACCCTGCTCTGCATGTATCATCCTTGCCACTCTTGCTGTGAACCATAGTAGATATGAACAAGGCCTTCGTCCAGTTGTAGTCGACTTGCCTCGTCACTCATCATGAGTATGGAGCAAGTGTTGATGTGATGTTGGTTGACCAGCAAGATGTGGAACAGAGATGCCAGATGCACCACAACGATGTTGGGACCATGGTGTTCAAGTCGTCCATGGTCCATACCAGGAGCCTCCAGCAGAATCATGCACAGCTGTTGTGGAGGAAAAGCACAGCCGTCCACTTACAGCTCCACGCTGGCTCTCCAGATGTTGGTAGAGTAATGACACACGTCACCGCATTCAGTAGAAGTTGCAGGCAAGATGTCGTCATCCCGCAATTGCTGACGTGATGAATGTTTGAGGCATTCGAACAAAAGTAAGTGATCGCCTTTCTTCCATATGTTGCAGTGTGATCCAGGCAAATGGTCACAAAAATTCCTTGGTGAAGGTAAGCATCCATCTCCAACGTTACAAAGGAGAATGTCTTCATCATTCTTTGAGAAGGAGGGTGTATGCCAAGATTAACTTCATTTTTAGCCACAAATTTTATTTTTCGAACTTCTTCCCAATTCCGTTAGCACTTCCTTTGAGATGTGATCTGGTCTTATCCTTTTACTCAGCCATATCTGAATCTGCTTTCCACACACACTGAAACAGATAGGGTACATCTTATCATAAAATCACCATATTTTAACTAATCATATATTTCTTATAACAGTTTCACATTCAACCATTTGTTGTTTTCCTTAAAACATTCAAAAAAGTTATATTCATTTATATGCGGCACACAAATAATATTCAATCAGGTATGTATTTGACTACTAAACTAAGAATAGCATTTAAAATTGCTTTCAAATCAATATCGTTTGAAAATTAAACTCATGCAGTTATTTTAACACTACTCAAAGAAAATAAATGCATTAATAAATGAGTGTATATAATTAAAATCACAAACAGGAATATCTAATGCCCAACAAATCTTGCAAACAAGCAAACTATGCATAATGTATTATTATCATAGTCCTCCTCACTTTTTTTTTTTTCTTTAACAGTGTAGCTTGTGGTGATGTGAGTTCACTGATCTGATAAAACTGACGCAATTCATAACATTTTCATTATGCCACCATCTTAACTCTACTGTACTCATTTGCAACATTACTTGATTCAATCATTTAATCTCGGTATTATTCATATCATCATAAAATCTTTCTATCTTGAGTCCATATTTGTTTCTATTCTCATCAATCTCCTATGGTTTATCAATTCGTTCCAAAATACCGCAATCAAAGGTTTTAACCAAAGCTCTACCAAACTATTTCCAATTTGAACTCAAAATGCTCGTGAAACAATGATTCGAAGAAATAACTTCAAGGGGTCCACAAATTCATTCTATAACCAGATCTAATTTTCCCATCCAATAGTTTCCTTGCCAAATGTCATATTATAACCCTTTAATAAACCTTCGAAAAATGTTTCCCATCTCAATAAATTCCCTTTTACAAATAGCCATCTGTAAATTACGTATTTAATTACAATTTTCTCTCAATTTGTTTGGCCTAAATGGCTGCAAAAGTGGCTGCCAACATGCAGTACCTTTTTTTTATCTACCAAGCAAGTACTCATCCACATAAGACTTCCACCAAAATTTTGTTTTAAAAAACAAATCTGGGATTTCTGATTATATGGATGCACACTCTCAGGATATTTCAGGCTGCTGTTAACAATCCACTACGATTAATTAATTCCTTTACCCACAATCAAATAATTAATACAAATTGAGGATATTATCCCTATCACATTCATTTATAGATTCATTACGTTGGATCTAATTTTTCCCTTGCTATAAGGAAGAACAATTGCTCTTATAAGTCTTTGTAATATCTCACTTAATTTACCCAGCATCGAAGAATTTATTTACTATCCATTCCCATCTGTTAACCAGTGACTTTGCTTGAACTCCAAAACTTAATTTGATGAATCCCATGTATAAACTACCACTTATTGAAACCCCTACTTTTGTAGAAAATATCCAAATAAGTGGTTTTACGCCCCCTTAACTGTTGCTCATCCATTTCTATGCAACTAGTGAATACTACTGACACCAGTATGCCAATATAGGTGTGCCAGATTAACAAATATGTTGCAGGTACACGTAACATCGCGTTCTGAGGTTAAATAACGTAACAGCGCGTTCATGTCTGCCCCTTGGTTTTAAGATTCACAATGAATTCCGTTTTAAAACTCACAATAGTTCAATTCAGCAAGATTTTCTTTACTATATGCCCATATCATCTATGCCTAAGACACATCCATACATGCAGCACAATTTATATGCTGATAAAAGTCAAGTTTATAGATGTCAAAAATCCGTGAGCAGAGTACTCTAGGAAGTCAGTGTAAGACCTCTTCCAAATTTGGCTAATTTTGTACTCCCTCATTTTTGATGAAGCTCATATCCATAAATAGCTGTTATTCTCATATAAGTTCTATCAAAAATGGAATCCCAAGATTACTCACTATTAATTAATGGCTGCTCATAACTCAGCACATCAAATCTTTATATTCCATCTCCCTTGACAAAAGAGATAATCTTCATAATCAAATTATATTTCTATTTTATTTTACGAATTCTCTGGATATTCAATCCCATTCACATGAAACTATCTATTTCCATTTATTATGTATATTTGTTTGTGTTGGCACCATTATTAACAGATCAAGATGGGTGTCAATTTTATTTCAATTTCGTAAAATTTGTCCTTTAATTATAGAATCGCTAATACACAAATAGACAAAAAGTTTATTCCTAGAAAACCCCTATAATGTCACATTGAAATTACCCTTTCGGTTCCCACAATAATTTATCCAAATTTGACAATACATCCATTTACATGTCAGTCGACCACTGACCTATCAATCATGCAAAACAATAGTCCAAAATTCCCACCTGATGATCATGTGACGCTTGTCACTTGGTTTCCAAAAAAATTTGCAAAGCAATCGTTCCACACTCTGTAAATTAAAAAAATTGTTTTGCCCAAAATGCTCCCTAAAACCACATTTATAATTGGCAAATATGGGGCTTCCAGAATGAACTCTAATTCTGGATCTTTTAATTCATGTTCCAAAAAATATCCCATTTTGGCATTTGATCAATTAATTATTAATTCGCTAACAAGCAAAAAAGTAAAAATCATTCTTGCTCCGAAAACTTTTCAGACACAAGAAGCATCGACAGTTATTCATGTTGGTCTAATGATTTAATCTGTTGAGGCCAGTCGTCATTTGGGATCTGCAGCAATGAAGGCCTAATCATTATCTGAGGTACCGGTAAGCACTGGTACCCTTGATCTTGGTTTGTCCTATGAACTAGTCTTCCTATTTGTATATGGACACCGTCGTTTCCAGTGTTCCATATTTCCACACTTGTAACATCGGTTTCTGTCATTGCCTGATCTGCCCACCTGCTCACTTGTATTGGTGGGCTGCACCTCTGGATCCCTGGATTGCCATTGCGATCTTTGGTTATCTCCTGAACCATAAAAAAATTCTCTGCACTGTTCTTTTTGGGGAGACAAATGGGAATTAGATGGGACAACTGTCACTTTTATTCCTATTTTCGAGGGCAGTTGTGCATCTATCTCCTCCAATGTATCCTGTATTCTTTTTATTTTAAGTTCTAGGTCCATTATCCATTCTTGCTGTTCCCATTTCCTGGATTCAACATCCCAATAATGGAATGCAAGCCAGTCTACTGTTAAATTCTGTTTCTTCCTGGCTTTTTAATTCTTGTCCTAATCTCTCCAATCGACTTCGCTCAAATGTACCATCTCTTGGAAACTCCTTAGCATGTCCCTTTGTCCACAAATACCAATTCTCAACCTCTCTAATAGCCTCTACACCATAACGGTCGTACATATAATATGCACAAGTACCTTTTTGTGGAATATCTGGTTGTCCTTGTGTATTCTTCTCGGCTCCATTCCCCATTCTGCCTGTATGTGAATAACACTCAGTATTCACTCAATGTACCAGGTAAATTACTAGGATCTGCGCTTTGTAATACACCTGTACACACCTGTACTATATGAACGGTAAATAAAATCTACTGAGGCTTGTTCCACCTTTTATCAAAGTAGCGTTGGATGCGTTGTTGCCTAGCTTGTTCCTATAAGCTCCACTCGTACTTCCAGGAAGGATGTCTCCACCTGTGCAAATGGTGATTTCCAGAGAATCTCTCTCACCTGTGGCTTTCGCACAACCCAATCTCACAGATCGGTATTGCAGATGAGCCAAATGAGTCAGTATGAAATGGGTGAATCCGCAGATCTCCCGTTCTGTTGAAGGGGGAATCACACAATGGTAACCGCATATACAGTGAAACCTTGACTTACGAGTTTAATTCGTTCTGTGACCGAGCTCGTAACTCAATTTGCTCGTTTCTCAAATTAAATTTCCCCATTAAAATGCATTGAAATGCTATTAATCCATTCCAGCCCGCCAAAAACCACACCAATTTTTTTTTAAATATACAGTATATATAAAAATATCTCGCACTTTATATTTCACCTGTATGCAGCATACAAGTTGGCAGGATGGCCTGGACTGGAGGTACGCACACTTGACTCTAAACTGTCCAGCCTGGGTTTGAATCCCGACCCAGCTATAACCTGTCATGGGTGAATCACAGGCAGGGTGATTCATCAATGTGTGTACCGCTAAACTGGGTGCCCCGTTTGCGTCCCATTAGTTGTTGGATGTTAAGGATCTCACCGTGTTTTCCACAAAGAGAAGGCGAGCTATCGCCGGCACTCTGAACAGGTTGTGGCCTGGCATGCTCTTCTCCTCTGCCGTTATATACGTCCTCCTCGGCATCTTTTTCCAGAAGAGCCCTGTCTCGTCACAGTTGAAGATTTGCTGGGGGATGTATCGTTCGGCTTCTATCAGTTCGGCAAAAGTTATAATAAAATCTTCAGCTGCCTTCACATCCGAGCTTGCTGCCTCACCATGCCTGACGACGGAGTGAATGCCGGTCCTCTTCTTAAAATTATCAAACCATCCCCGACTGGCTTTGAATGACTTCCGATGCCTTGTCCGTTGATGTTCCCGCTGCCTGCTGCACCAAATCCCCGTAAATGTCTCGGGCCTTCTCACACATGATGTTCTCGGTCACGGTATCTCCTGCGAGCTGCTTCTCCGTCAACCACACAAACAACAACTTCTCCATCTCTTCATGGATAGAGGTCCGGAGCTTTGAAATAATCGTAACGCCCTTGGCTGGCGTTATAGCCTTTATCGACTCCTTCTGCTTCAAAATCGTACATATCGTAGAAGTACTACGATCGTACTGCCTCACCAAGTCGACAACACGCACACCTCGCTCATGTTTTTCAACGATTGCGTGTTTTATATCCAAGCACATCATCCTCTTCTTCTTCTCAGTACTGCCCTTGGCACTCAATTTCTTAGGACCCATGGTTAAAACTAAGAAAATTTCCAAAATAACCAAAATGCGAAAACAAAGCAGCAGCTATATACGGCAGAGATGCTTGCACGGCAAGATAACCACGTGACCTGAACCCACCTGCTGGCGGGTGGCGTAAGCTCCAAAATAACCAAAATGCGAAAACAAAGCAGCAGCGATATACGGCAGAGATGCTTGCACGGCAAGATAACCACGTGACCGGAACCCACCTGGTGGCGGGTGGCGTTAGCTCCAAAATAACCAAAATGCGAAAACAAAGCAGCAGCGATATACGGCAGAGATGCTTGCATGGCAAGATAACCACGTGACCGGAACCCACCTGGTGGCGGGTGGCGTAAGCTCCAAAATAACCAAAATGCGAAAACAAAGCAGCAGCGATATACGGCAGAGATGCTTGCACGGCAAGATAACCACGTGACCGGAACCCACCTGGTGGCGGGTGGCGTAAGCTCCAAAATAACCAAAATGCGAAAACAAAGCAGCAGCGATATACGGCAGAGATGCTTGCACGGCAAGATAACCACGTGACCGGAACCCACTTGGTGGTGGGTGGCGTAAGCTCGTAACTCAGATCTCGGCTCGCATCTCAAAGCAATAAACCGCCCGAGCGACGGCTCGTATCTCGGAAAACTCGTAAGTTGGTGCACTCGTAAGTCAAGGTTTCACTGTATATATATATATATCTATATATAGACTTACCACCTTGCTCAATTTCCAAGGTTGTCTTCACATTGATAATATCTCACAAATACATATCAAGGCTTCTTTCTGAGACCACACTTTCATCAATCAATTTATTCAATTAAATCAATTCAATTATTCAATTTCAATCAATTTATCAACATTCATCAATAAATCAGATTAATCATTTCAGATAACTCTATACATAAGCCGTTTCCCAATGTTGCCAGAACAGTTTTATCTGTTGACAGATCTATGATCATTGATCGTCACCTCTGACCCACACCTCATGTCAATTAACGAATCACTGTTCTGTCCTAGGGATCATATCTGACATATTTTCCCAATCTTGTCTGGCCATTATATCACAAATTCGACTTTTGCAACCACTAAAGGCAGCTCATCCTTCATTCGCGAGACAGTCAGCCAAAATTGATCAGACAGATATGGAACAGTTCATTGGGAAAAATATCTCAATTTGAATGGTACCCAAACCTCTTGACAATTAAAATTTCATAAAACTCCTGAAATGTTCTACCAACGGATGACAATTAATTCATAATATTAGTCAATTTTAATCCAATCATGCTGAAATTTTGACCCTTTATTTAACTCTATTACTTGTAATGCATCATTAATCCTACAGGGCTCAAAAGTTGTCCTTTAAGCCCGTGCAATCATTTAACACCGAAAACCTCATGATCTTATTCCTGTCAATCATAACAATGTCATGATTTTAAAATCATTATCATAATGATTATCATCATTATCATAATCATAGTCATATCATAATCATCCATTTGAAAAGACAAACATTTCCTGTATCACCACATCCACGTGATATAATGAACAATGAAAAAAATGAGAACTGTACAGTATACATAGTAAAAGGCTACCTCCTGACCAATTAGTATACCTATTTACAAGAAGTCGTAACAATATCGAATAATCGTTAAAAAAAAAATTAAAAGAAAAAAAATCACTTTTTATTGCTCCTGTCGCAGCATTCGTCATTTCGTCCGCTCATCCGCCGTGACCAAACCGAGATAAAGGGAGCTCAACCATAGGAATACCATAGAAGCCTCAATCATAGGAGCTCAACGTAATCACGGCTCGGCCACAAAAACGAGCAGATTTCGCAGGACGTTACGTTAAACGTTACAAAAAAATAATTGGACGAGCACAGCACCCTTTCTCTAACAACCAACACGGTCTATTAGTGGTTCTTTGGACTCATGGAATTTAACGAAAAAATATGTTCCAAGGCTTTCTGCACACCTTGAAGAGGTATACCTTGTGGTGTTGCCCACCTACCACATTTAAATAAAAAATTGAAAAAAGAGAAAAAATACATGACAGGGACGAGGACATCACCCTTTCTCTAACGACCAACACGGTCTATTAGTGGTTCTTTGGACTCGTGGAATTACCATTTCTGAAATAATACAGGGCTTTGTGCATCTATACATGCTTTGTGGATTTCGCCCACCGACCACATTTAATTAACACATAAATATTCCTTCCATTCAAATCATAAAGCAAAAACCAAAAAAGTCAAA
This sequence comes from Myxine glutinosa, assembly GCF_964187855.1. Lineage (NCBI taxonomy): Eukaryota > Metazoa > Chordata > Myxini > Myxiniformes > Myxinidae > Myxine > Myxine glutinosa. The sequence continues at coordinate 160,888,289 of NC_136266.1, forward strand.
TCAAAAATGAACTCAAAAATGAAATCAACAATCAAAACAAAAATGAAAAAAAAATGAGAAAAAAGATGAAAAAAAATATATATATTTAAAATCACAAATCATCTCCCTCAAAAAATCAAGTTTATTATCACAATCTTCTGATTTCAATTTAAGTACGTCAATGCTCCCTTTTTAAGAAGTCACTTTTAAACTAATTAAAAGACAACACGCATAATCCCTTTTCCAATTTGGTCCAACTTCAATTTTGAAAATTAACTCAAAAGTTCGGCCAAAAGGTCTAACCGATAAAAAAGTATTTGTCCACTCTAATCCATTTCCCTATCAAATCCTACAAAGGAGCCTGGAAGAGAATGGAAAATCACAAACTCTATCAAAGGAACAATAAATATGTTGTTCCAAACCCACAATAACAAAAAAATCCATCAGACTAAAAAAAATCCTAATAAAATTAAATAGAACACCATTTAGCTCAATACAGCCTGATTCCTCATTTCACAAGTAGGAAACACAATGCCGCTTCTTGGGGGCCCTCCAAGGAGCGAAAATATGCTTCCCACTCATCCTATTACTTCCATCAAAAAAGAGGATATTACATTTAAACCCGTATGGTTGTCTGTCTGCACAGAACAATTTTGATTTTCTCTACATTTGTTGATATGAATGACAGAAAACTTCCATCACAGGTGCAACATCACCTGTGCAAGTGTGTAAAATCATAATCATGTCGTTAATGACATGGTGTAGGCATCATAATTGTTTTAACACAGCCATCTTAAAATCACTGAGAAAAAATCCTGGCAAAAATCCACAATCCTGATTTCTGTGTCAATGATAATATTACCTGCATAACATATCAATATTGATTTATAATAACCAATAAAATGAAGACATAACATCTCATGGCAAGGGGTTCAGGGAAAAACAATAACGTTTACCTGCAAGACATATTTCCACCCCATGCCATCAATATTGGAACAAACGAAGCATTCAAAATCCAAAATAAATTTTCAAATTTACATTCAATGGGTGTGCCGTATAGAAATTCTACATCCCTGTGACATGGGATTGCCTCATCGATTTTCATATTGATCGAATAAAATTTAGCTGTCATCCAAGATGGCCGCCGCAATAAAAATCCTTTTTAAAAATGTCTATTTTCCTCTTCGGGATTCAAATATAGGGCTGATTACAGGTGAAAATGTCATATTACAGAGCGGGAGGGTGGTGGGGGGAACGGGGTGGGGAGCCAGGAATACAGGTAACAGGTAGGTTGGGAGAAGAAAAGAGAAAAAGAAGGGAGGGGGGAAGGGACGCAGGAGGGAAAAGGGGGGGGCATCGAGGAGTGAGGGGGGTGCAAAGGAATGAGGCGGGGACACAGAGGAGTGAGGGGGGGCATAAAGGAAGGTACTAGGCAGTGGTGGTGGAAAGCGGGGACACAGACAAGGCAGAGAAGCTGGACAAGCTGGGATGCAAAATGCAAAATTAATGTAGACTCCCGGTGCTCCTCATTTTTCCAGCTTTTGTATGAGCCTCAACCCAAATACTAAAGTTACAATTGACAATTCAGACTTATTTGTTAAAAAATTCCACGCATGATATTGCTTTTCCCACATATCTCAGTAATTGATGCAAGATAATCAGACAACTTCTTTTTAACATGATGGTCAAACGTAATGACGTCACCGTACGCACACAGCACGGAATGTTCCACATCTACACAGTGACGTCGCAAGCACACACACACACCTGCCTTGTAAATTGGTAAAGAATAACTTAGGTGTACACGAATGGCATTAAATAACTTTTTGACAGGGTGCCACATCAATAAATATGTCCCCCACCATGCTGGATGTAAACTTGGATCATCCATCGACCAGTTAGATCGACCAGTTGCAATTAACCGAACCAAAAATACAGGGCCTGTCGGACATCTTGCTCTTCTTCTTCCATTTGCTCAAAATACCAAAAATTCAGAAAATTTATTTGATGACAAAACTCAAATGATAAAAGATTACAGGCCTGAAATGGACACTGCACACACCCACACCTGTTGTTATGGAGTTTTGTAGGGTTAGGGTGTTTGACCACTTAACGAAGAAGAAGAACAAAGAGAAAAATTGGAAAAACAACAACAACGGCGATTATTTGCTCCATGGAAGCATTTGCTGCCTGGACATACATCCTGACCCCAAAAGGGCACAATGCATGGTCATACAATTGGACCACTCCTCAATAGGAGAGTCCACTGACAAGGTATTACTCCTGCCTGGTAAGTGTCCTGGCCAAGTATCTGAGCTTATGAGGCCAGCACTAAGGCCTGCCTTTTTTACTTGAAAAAAGGTAAAAAGTCAAACATTTGAACAGCCTCAGACATGCACCTTGACCCCGTGGCCAAGGCACAACGTCAACAAGGCTGTCCCAATAACATTACACATGCACCTCAACCCCACGGCTGAAGCACATGGTCATTCAAACACATGCATCATGTCCCCGAAGGGCCACAATGCATGGTCATACAATTGGGACCACTCCTCTCAATAGGAGTAAGACCCCTTGATCCACTGACAGGGAAATTACTCCTGTCAGGTAAACCCCCGCTGACATCTAAGATAGAGGCCTCCGTATGTTTTAGCACAAGTCTAAAAATCCCACCTTTTATCATGCTCATACCACATGACATTAGTGGGTATTAATGAATTATGACTTAAATCAATACCCGTTTGATAGAGAACATGAAATTATATCTCATAGAGTTATTTACTTATCAAAATAATGAATATTTATTATGTTTTACGGCAAAATCCACACAAATTGACTTCCATGACAAGGAACGTTATGACGTCACCGCGCAAGCATGCAATTTTCACTTCCGGATTTTCCTGTTTTTTTTTTTTTTTACTTATACACCGCCCTTTTATCTGTATCGGGCAAATAATTTTCTTTTCTTCGTGAAGTAAGTAAGTTCGTGTAAATGACAGGTGTAAAAGTCAATAACCGTGACAGGGTGCCGCATCAGGAAGTATACGCCCTAAAAACGAGTTTCTCCCATACGAGTACGCCCAGAGGGAGCAACCGAGATGAGGGTGGATGGGGGTTGGGGAGTAGGAAGGTGGGGTGGAGGTGCGGTGGTGGGGTGATTGTTAGGGTGTCCGGTGATAAAGGTTGGGGTAGGGTGGGGGTGGAAAAGCGCGGAGATCAGGATATGGTCAGGGTGGAGGCGCGAATGGGGGAGGAGCGGAGGACGAGAGGGGGAGGAGTGTTTCCAATCTCCATACAACGCACCAAGCTGGGCCAAAGGAAGAGGGAAAGATGGAGAGATGGGGAAAAAGTGGGGGGAGTGAGGGAGAGAGGAGACAGAGGGACAGAGGGACAGGGTTTGCATTGGAAAAAAAACCCATTTACTTCCGATTCCGTCTGTAATATATGAACAGCCAAAGCTGGGACCCAAAAAAAAATCTATATATTTAGATGCCGCGCGTCTCGTGCACGTTGAACAGACATGTCAATCGTGCAAGATTCAGGTGCGCCTACGTACGTGTGCTTAGCGTGTACCCACGGTTTGACTTGCGAAGCGGTGACTGAGCATGTGCTCGGTACGTATACATGTGCTTCAACATCCTTAAATGTGCCTTAAACATCATTGGAATCTTCCACGATGAAGCTGAGTCTATGGGCCTATCACTTTCCCATAGCAAACAGGTCGATGGTCTCTGTCTCTTACTGCCTCCTTCTGGTCTTGCATCCTCTGCTCGTTCCATGGTTTGACACCCTCCCTCCACCTCACCTCCTTCCAAGTTTACAGTTTTCCATTTAACACTTGCGAAACTTCTAACACTTGCCAAAAAACATCTAACACTTGCTAAATTCTGAAACACTGTTTTATATACGTTGGGTTTGTACATTTGTACCTCGATGTGCTGCTTTGCCTCATGTGCTAAAGCAGCGAGTTCGATAAAGGATGTGGAATCGAGTGCTCTGGCTCACAAAACCTGTAGCAAGGTATCTTGAGCACACCTAACTTCCTTGTAAAAAGTACATCTTTGTAAGTTTTAAAAAGTATGTTGGCAGTAAAGGTGAATGTAAAGAAAAACTTTTTTTAAACAATTGTTGTACCTTCAGGCTTGGCGGAGTGGTTGTGGACACCACTGACATGAAGCCGACCAGCCTGGGAAGAGAAGCTGGTGAAGAGAAGCTGGTGCTTGTGGTTTGCTCAGATCTGGGAATGGGAAAGGGTAGGGTTGCAGTACAATGCGCACATGCCGCCGCCTCGGCCTACAAGCGGGCGGCGCAACGCAACGCAGAGCACCTCCGACGCTGGGAGTATAGCGGTCAGTCCAAAGTGGTCCTGCGCGCCCAAGATGAGAATGCCTTCTCCCAGCTTATTGCTCACGCCTGGACCCTGGGCCTGCCAGTAACTCTAGTGGAAGACATGGGGTGCATGCAGCATGGACATGGCTCCCGCACGGTACTGGGCATTGGACCATGTGCAGTCGACATTGTCGATAAAGTGACGGGTCACTTGAAGCTGTACTAAGCTTTTTCAATCTTTATAAATAAAATATATAACCACCTTTAGAGGCCATTTTTCCCCGCAAAGCGGGGGTTGGCCTTTTTCGGGAACCGTGGTTGTTGTTGTTTTTTGGTCCCCTTTTTGAAGCAATGTTTTACAGCCGGATGCCCTTCCTGACGCCAACCCTTTTTGCCGCCTTTAACGACAAACAGGGAATTACCACGGAACTGGTACTCAATTAGCCGACCTCAGAAGGATGGTATGTCAGGCTGAGTCAACCCCCCTGGCGTTAATTCAGCGATCGACTGGGATTCGAACCCAGGATCCTAGGATCCTAAGCCGGCACCCTAGCCGCTAGCCCAACACCAGGGCTAAGCTTTTTCAATCTTTGATGTGGAGAAAGAAAACATGACCAAGAGTTTTTTTTGTTTGTTATTCTACAGCCAGATGAAGGTATATGTTTATCCAAATGTGAAAAGGTAATATGTTTGTTGGTAAAACCAACAGCCCAGCAATTTGAGGTCAATATTTGCATCCACTACTGCTGTGTGCATGATTGTGATTACGTTGAGTTTTTCTTCAAATAAAAACGAAGTTCAAATACAAACTTTGTTTGTTCAGCGAAGTTGCATCAAACAATGATAGGGACCTTATTCACTCGTCTTTGTATTTCCAACATTTTAATCACAAATATTTGAAGAAGAGGCGCTGGGGTTGATGAGGTGAGGGAGATGCTGGATTGGATACACTTCTGTGTTGCCATCATCTCTGTATCCCCAGCATTGATGTAATCACATCTTTCTTTTGCTTACTCTTCTTTGCTCCACTATTGTGAAAATCTGGAAATGCTTCATACGCATCCTTGCACAGCTTGTATAGTGGCTGTTCATTTAATTCCAAGAAGAGTAGTTCTCGGGGTTCTGGGGCAAAGCACTTCAAAGATGGTTTAAAATTTTCGAGATCAAAACTAAGTTTAAATCTGTTTAAGACAGTTTTATTTTGTTTCATAATTTCCAAAGGGTGAATGAAAGTGTTTTGGTTCACGAGTTATCAAGTGACCACTATATTCGTCATGTGTGTGTGTGTGTGTGTGTGTGTCTGTGTCTGTCTGTCCGCAGCATAACTACCCGATGATATCATCCGATCTTGAAACTTGGGTGGGAGGTTATCATGATCTAGTTGTGTCCTGCCGAAAAAAAGATGTCTTTTTAGGGGGTAATCGAGTTCAAGCGACATCTTCTCCGAGGGGTTTGGTGGAATCTCACAGGGGTTTCGGTATTTGGTTTGGCCAATGTCATGTGTCTAGCCCCACAGAGCTCGGTTTTTTTTTTTTTCTTCATTTCATTTTTCACCTAATTTTGGGTATTGTGTAGCTAACTAACCTCATAACTGATTATACATTCTTTTCTATCTCATTTCAAGGTTAGTAACCTTCGTTTTGACATTTCCGGGCCTGGCCTGTCCGGGCCTGTTTCGGTTACAGTCCATCCTGTCATTGAATACCACTCGCTCGTGAACCATCGTCGTCTCCTGACTTGTTTTTTTGTTTTGTTTTGTTTTTTTAACTATTCTCCTTTATGGGACATTGACCATGTTCAAAATTTATGATCCGTATAATTAATAATTTCCATAATTGAGGGGGGGGGGAGTAGGGGTAAGGAGAAAGCACAATGCCAGGCAGCTGTGGGTAAAGCTAACACTAAACAGGGTTTTAGGTTGTATTTAGTAGGATAATCAAATAAAAGACAAAGGAGCAGATACTCTCGGTCTCCTGCTTTTTGGGTGGTATGAAGAATAGATCTCTAATATTGAAGCTAAATTTAACATTTTTTGAAATATCACGTACACAAGCCAAGTTACTAAGATGGTAGCCATGGCAACATAATTCAGCCAAGCACATCTGTGATCTAATGAGGTCGAGATAAATCTGAGGAATAGATATTCACAATACAAAAGCTAAATGTTTAATGTTTTTTGAAATATCACCGACAAAGGTACATCGACGAATGATTGGTTGGTCGGACAAAGCTCATTTTAATGTACCCTGTCTCCAATGTTGTTGGTTGTTCACAAATACTGCATTGGAATCATCAGAATGAACCCAAATAAAATTATCAAGAGGTATGGTTAACACTACAGTAATTGAGTCCTCATCTAGAATATTGTGTATAGTGTTGGTCACCACATATGAGGAAGGACACAGCTGCCATAGAGAGGGTGCTGTAAAGCTACTGTACTAGATTGATTCTGGGGCTAGATAGACTAAGCTATGAGGAGCTGCTGAAGGAGACAGGACTTTATACACCACCAGTCAAAAGTTTAGGTACACCCAACATTTTTTTGATATTTTACTCTTTAATATGCAAAATGAACATATAATGTGAACAAAACTCTTACCAAAGACATATCTGCTTGTCTACTAATATATTGTGCTTCAATGCATCTTTCTTGTGTGAAATGTAGGTTTAAATAATTTTTTGGAAATAAGTCAAAGTGCAATACTAAATCCAAACTGAAACGCGAAGTTAATGTTAACGTTTCATCTCAGGAGCAAAAACTGTTTACAAATACTCTGCTCTGTGTGGAATGCATGTTTGTGCTTAGTTTCTTCATCAAGTTCAATGTCTATTATTGCAAAAAATGTTTCCAGAAAGGCCAACAATACAATCTAATGAGTGTTTTTGTCCCCCGTCGCACAGCGGAGCGAAAGGGGGACTGTGGTTTTCCCCTCCGTCCGTGTGTCCGTCCGTCCATCCGTGCGTGTTTGCGTGCGGGTGTGCGTGCGTAAACAAAGGACCGCATTCGAATTTGGTGTGTGGGTGCAACCCACGTCAAAATCCAAGATGGCCGCCGTCATGTATGTCTGATGCCATGTATGTCTGAACCTTGTGAGATGAATATCTTGAAAAATAAGCGAAGTACCAACTTCTAATCTGGTGTGTGGGTGTATCTTGGCACAAGAAAGAACGCTGTTTAAAATTGGGTCGCCACGTCAAAATCCAAAATGGCCGCCGCCATGTATGTCTGAACCTTGAGATGAATATCTTGAAAAATAAGCGAATTACCAACTTCTAATTTGGTGTGTGGGTGTATCTTGGCATCAGGAAGACCGCTATTGAAAATTGGGTCGCCACGTCAAAATCCAAGATGGCCGCCGCCATGTATGTCTGAACCTTGTGAGATGAATATCTTGAAAAATAAGCGAAGTACCAACTTCTAATTTGGTGTGTGGGTGTATCTAGGCACAAGGAAGAACGCTATTGGAAATTGGGTCGCCACGTCAAAATCCAAGATGGCCGCCACCATATATATGTCTGAACCTTGTGAGCGAAATATCTTGAAAAATAAGCGAAGTACCAACTTCTAATTTGGTGTGTGGGTGTATCTAGAGTACCTACATAAAGAGAGTAGCGACAACTTCCGCATTGACGCCATTTTGTTTCACTCGCCAGCGCGCGGTGCGGCAAACGCTCGCACCGCGCTGGCGAGTGAAACAAAATGGCACCTGGAGTCACGTGACCCTAAATTTCTGGTCCCCCTATGTCGCTACTCTCTTTATGTAGGTACTCTAGGTGTATCTAGGCACAAGCAAGAAGGCTGTTTAAAATTGGGTCGCCACGTCAAATTCCAAGATGGCCGCCACCATGTATGTCTGTGAGATGAATATCTTGAAAAATAAGCGAAGTACCAACTTCTAATTTGGTGTGTGGGTGTATCTCGGCATAAGGAAGACCACTATTGTAAATTGGGTCGCCACGTCAAACTCCAAGATGGCCGCCACCATATATATGTCTGAACCTTGTGAGTGAAATATCTTGGAAAATAAGCAAAGTACCAACTTCTAATCTGGTGTTTGGGTGTATCTCGGCACAAGGAAGAACGCTTTTGAAAATTGGGTCGCCACGTCAAAATCCAAGATGGCCGCCGCCATGTATGTCTGAACCTTGTGAGCGGAATATCTTGAAAAATAAGCGAAGTACCAACTTCTAATTTGGTGTGTGGGTGTATCTCGGCATAAGGAAGACCACTATTGTAAATTGGGTCGCCACGTCAAACTCCAAGATGGCCGCCACCATATATATGTCTGAACATTGTGAGTGAAATATCTTGGAAAATAAGCAAAGTACCAACTTCTAATCTGGTGTTTGGGTGTATCTCGGCACAAGGAAGAACGCTTTTGAAAATTGGGTCGCCACGTCAAAATCCAAGATGGCCGCCGCCATGTATGTCTGAACCTTGTGAGCGGAATATCTTGAAAAATAAGCGAAGTATCAACTTCTAATCTGGTGTGTGGGTGTATCTAGGCATAAGGAAGAACGCTATTGAAAATAGGGTCGCCACGTCAAAATCCAAGATGGCCGCCTCCATGTATGTCTGAACCTTGTGAGCGAAATAACACATCATAGCATGTTTTCTGCGTCTTCCACTTTCTCAACTCACATCACTTCACCGACGGGGGACCTATGCGTAACGCTTGTTGTGTTTCAGATTGCATGAACATGGGTGCCAAAGCTCAGGTAACACCAGAAAAAAGACAGGCAATTGTTACTTAAAGAAAAGAAGACCAATCCTTCAAACAAATTGCAAAAAAATTACAAGTGGCAGTAAATGCAGTTGCTTGTGCCATTAAACGACAACGAAATTGGTTAAAATGTGGATAGAAAACATTCTGGTCGACCGAGAATCGCAACGGAATCACAGGACAAGTCATCTGAGTCAACAGTCGGCGCAAAGACGTTTTGGCAGCACTGGAAATTAGAGCCCAGCTAAACAGCTCCAGCATTGCAATTGCACAACAACAGTGGACTTCCGGTCCCTCGAGCGACGAGGCTTGCTTCGATCTCTCCACGGCATCAAAGTTTGAGTGTTTTCCCGTTTGTGTCTGTCAAATTTCCGCTGGGTATTTTGTTGTGTATGTGTTAGTGTGTTTCTATTTGGTTTTGGTTTTGTAGTTGTTGCAAATTTGTGTGTAATTAGTCGTTTTTTTTGTTTGTGCCTCGTGCGCGGCCTGGTCTCTCCGGGCTCCCTCCCCCCCATCAGTGTTTTGTGAATATGGGTTCTTTCCTTCATAGTATTTGCTTGTTTCTTTGATTTTCTTTTCTCCCCCCTACCTCTCACGAACATCTTACCCTTTGCCCAGCGTTTTGAAAACAGAACAAAAAAATAAAATAAATTTTAAAAAAATTCTATATTAATTCTTTCTCTCCCCCGGGACACATGTTTGTTCACTCTCCTCCTCGTCTCGACTTGTGCCCCGCCCCCTATATCTCGTTTTTCTTCCACCTCTGCTCCTGCTTTCTCAAATCCACGTTCTCACTGAGACTTTTCCCAGATTGTTTTTCATGGTTTTGTTTAAATATTATTTAAGTATGTTTCAACCGCAGCCGTGATACTGACGCCCCCTCCCCCCACCCCCCCCCCCCCATCAGTGTTTTGTGAATATGGGTTCTTTCCTTCATAGTATTTGCTTGTTTCTTTGATTTTCTTTTCTCCCCCCTACCTCTCACGAACATCTTACCCTTTGTCCAGCGTTTTGAAAACAAAACAAACAAATAAACAAACAAAAAAAATTCTATATTAATTCTTTCTCTCCCCCGGGACACATGTTTGTTCACTCTCCTCCTCGTCTCGACTTGTGCCCCGCCCCCTATATCGCGTTTTTCTTCCACATCTGCTCCTGCTTTCTCAAATCCACGTTCTCACTTAGAGACTTTTCCCAGATTGTTTTCCATGGTTTTGTTTTAATTTATCATTTGAATATGTTTAAACCGCAGCCGTGATGCTGACGCCGCCCTCCTCCCTCCCCCCCCTACCCCAGAATTTCCATGTTTTAAACGTTTCCCAGTGTGTACCCTGGATTAGAATAGGTACACCGTATCCCTGCGTGTCGTAAGAGACGACTAAGAGGGTTGGCGTCAGGAAGGGCATCCGGCCATAAAAACATTGCCTCAAAAAGAGAACCATGACAATTACAACTACATATGGGCAGGGTACAGCCCGAAGTGGAGATCGGTTTCTGAGGTTTCGGACATGGAATGTAGGGACAATGACAGGGAGATCAGGAGAAGTGGTGGAAGTATTGGTCAGAAGAAGAGTGGACATATGTTGTGTGCAAGAGACGAGATGGAAGGGAAGTGGTGTGAGAATGGTGAAGGGTAGGCAGGGACAGAAATACAAGTTTATGTGGCAAGGGTGCCTGGAGGGCATGAATGGTGTTGGTGTCCTGTTTTCTGAGGAGTTTGTAGACAGTGTGGTGAGTGTGACTAGAGTGAGTGATAGGTTGATGATGGTGAAAATGATGATTGGAAAGCTCTTGGTGAACGTCATCTCGGGATATGCTCCGCAGGTTGGTCGAAGCGATGAAGAGAAGGACAAGTTCTGGTGTGCGATAGAGAAGCTGATGGAAAATGGGAAAGATGAGGAAGTTGTTGTGGTAGGACGAGACCTAAATGGACATGTGGGAAGGAGTATGGATGGTTTTGAGGGAGTTCATGGGGGTTACGGATATGGTGTGAGAAATGGAGAAGGTGAAAGGATTTTGGAGTTTGCTGATGGAGCTGATTTGTTGATTTGTAATACTCAGTTCCAGAAAGAGGATAATAAGCTTGTTACATCCACGTCAGGTGGGTCGACGACAACCGTTGACTACCTGATCGTGCGTAGGCGAGATAGGGGGCACCTCCGGGACACAAAGGTGATCCCGGGGGAGGAGGCTGTTTCACAGCACCACTTGGTTGTCTGCGACATAAGGGTGAAAGGTGCGAGGAGAGCTCGGCGGGTGAAGTACCAACCGAGAATGAAGGTGTGGAGGTTGAAAGAGGTGACAGTAAGGGAGGCATTAAAAGAGAGGCTGAGTAGGGTCGAGGATGATGTGGTTGAGCTTGAAAGTGGTTGGATGTCAATGAAAGCTAGTCGGTTGGGAGCCGTTGGTGAGGTATGTGGATGGACAAAAGGACCACCGAGGCACGCGGAAACATGGTGGTGGGTTGATGAATTTGGAAAGAGGATTGACGAGAAGAGGAAGCAGTTCAAGGAGTGGCAGAAGGTGAAGGGTACGGGAGCAGAAACAGCAGAGCATGAAAGTTATAAGGCAGCCAGGAAGGCTGCAAAGAAAGAGGTAGCAAAGGCGCAGGAGGCATGTAGGAAAATGTTCGAAGAATGCTTGGATTCGGAAGAGGGTCAGAAAGCAGTATTCAGGATTGCAAAGCAGATAGCGAAAGAGGTGTGAGATGTGATGGGGGTGAGTTGCTTGAAGGATGAAGTGGGACAAATCATTGTCGACCCAGATGGAATTAAAGGAAGATGGAAAAGATATATGGAAATGCTGTTGAATACAGAGAATGAATGGGATGGCAACATAGAGAGTAACCCAGTTTTAGGACCGGCAGAGAAGATAACTGAGAAGGAAGTTGAGGCAGCGATAAAAGCAATGAAGGGTAGAAAAGCGGGAGGGCCGACGGGAGTTGTGGGAGATATGTTGAAGGCAGCAGGAAGTTGGGGTGTGAAGAGAATGGCAGAGATCTGTAATCTGGTGGTGAAAGAAGGCCGCATTCCAGTGGATTGGGAACTGAGTACCCTCGTCCCTCTATACAAGGGGAAAGGTGACCCTCTGGAGTGTGGCTCGTACCGAGCGATAAAGTTATTGGAGCATGGAATGAAGGTATTGGAAAGGGTGTTGGAGAGGAGGATAAGGAAGAAAGTGAAGATCGACGAAATGCAGTTTGGATTTATGCCAGGAAGAGGAACGACAGACGCGCTTTTCATTGTGAGGCAGTTGCAGGAGAAGTACATGGAGAAGAGGAAGAAGTTGTTTCTTGGGTTTGTTGATCTGGAGAAAGCATTCGATAGGGTTCCACGCAAAGTATTGACATGGGCATTGAGGAAGTTATGAGTGGAGGAATGGTTGATCAGAGTAGTGATGGCAATGTACAAAAGAGCGCGCACAGCTGTAAGGACGAAGGAGGGGAACAGTTGTGAGTTTGAGGTGAAGGTGGGAGTGCATCAGGGGTCGGTACTAAGTCCACTACTATTTGTAGCTGTGATGGAGGTGCTGGCTCAGAACGTAAAGGAGGGTTTACCGTGGGAGTTGTTGTATGCAGATGATCTGATGTTGATTGCGGAAAGTATGGATGGACTGAAGGAAAAGATGAACAAGTGGAAGGAATGTATGGAGACAAAAGGTCTGCACACACGTGATTGCAAAACCCCATCTCTTGCTGTGCAGGGGGCGGGCTAAATACAACCTTATGTGGAACGTTTTGGGGTCCCAGCGTGTGTTGCAAGGTCGGTAGGTTTCAGAAATTCCTTAATATAATTATGATTTTGAAATGTGATCGACGCGGACCTTGCTCCCAAATCTGGAAGTGAAGAGATGACTGCTCACTGGTTTGATTATATCTCAATACAACCGTGATTTAACATTATATTTTGATGTAGTGATAATAATTATAGTATTAATTTGTGTTTGGAATTAATATATAAGGATATTGAGTTTAAGTCAGAATGAGGAAATGACAAAGGTTTCCATCCGTGACTGGCGGATTCCCCGTTTGCAGATTCACCATTGACTGGATGTAGCAACATTCAGACTGGGTATGTTTTTTGTCCAAATTATTCAAGAACCGGCTGTCCATGCCTGAAGTGAAAATATTTTAATACTTACATAATTTGCCAACTGCTAAAAGGTATCCCCACCCAGGTCATGTCATCATTTTCAACCAAAATATCAAACAAGCCCGGCTATGCCGTTGTTCGACTATCGGCCTTGTTTTTGCTCAGTGAAAGACGGTCTACATAATGAAAGTATGTAATAGGATAATGCTGCCTGTATCCTGAAACATGGATACCCATGGGAGAAAAAAAAATGTAAGCGCTGCTTCAAATTAATCCCAACCTTCGGGCAATTTTTTTTTCCAATTGGACCAAAAAAAAAATTTTTTTTTTTAACCCAGGCGGTGTATAGGCAACAGATTACTGCCTCAATCACCCATTTTAGAGCTATTTCAACCAACGCAAGAATAAAATATAAAAAATTCACATTGTGGTATTTTTACCACGAGCTTCTAGTACAACACCGCACGTGAAAAAGCTGAATGCCTCAACTCTGTGTTTGCCTCTAAATCTTGTGTCCCAAACCCATCCCTCTCTGTACCCACCATACCCAGTCGTACCCTGCTGCTCCTGGACTCCGTGTCCTTTCCTCCTGACAAGGTGGAAAAGTTTCTGTCAACCCTCGACTCTGATTCTGCAACTGGACCCGACGGCATCAGCCCACGGGTCCTAAAATCCTGCTCTGCTGCTCTGTCTCACCCTCTCTCTGTTCTCTTCACCCTCTCTTTTGCTCAAGGTCAACTGCCATCTGCTTGGAAATCAGCCAACATCACCGCTTTGCACAAAAAAGGTGCAAAAACAGATCCTAGCAACTACAGACCAATCAGCCTTCTCCCAATTATCAGCAAAGTCATGGAATCCATCATTGCTTCGGATATGAAATCTTTCCTCTTCTCCAATGGCTTGATCTCTGATCATCAATTTGGTTTCAGACCAGGTCACTCTACTCTGGACATGCTGCTTCTGCTGTCTCAACAATGGATGGAGGTCCTCAATGCCAAACAGGAAATTAGAGCTGTCTCCCTCGACATATCACGTGCCTTCGACACGGTCTGGCACCCCGCTCTGCTCACCAAACTCTCCTCCTTTGGTATCCATGGAAATCTCCACGCATGGCTGGCGGACTTCCTCTCTAGTCGTCGTCAACGTGTGGCCCTGAATGGGTTTCTCTCATCTCCTCTTCCTGTTCAGGCTGGAGTTCCCCAAGGCAGTGTTCTGGGCCCCGTGCTTTTTCTGGTCTTCATCAATGATCTCTCTGACTCTCTCGAAAATCCTCTCTATCTCTTTGCTGATGACTCCACTCTCTGCCGCTCCATTCCTCTTCCCTCAGATCGGCAGTCTGCTGCCTCCTCACTCTCTGAAGACCTGGACAAAATCA
>NC_136266.1:160902986-161085486 GCF_964187855.1 Myxine glutinosa
ATCAGGTGCACCAGCTCAGGTGCAAATGATTGGAACATCGTTAGAGAGGATCTTGGAGGAACCTGTCTTATTTAAACTTCAGACATTTAGTTTGGTTTGCTCTTTGTTATTGAAGTGTGCGGCGTCACCATGCCTAGATCAAAAGAGCTCTCTGATGCCTTCAGAAAGAAGGTTATAGATGCCTACATGTCTGGGAAGGGATTTAAAAAGATCTCCAAACAATTTGAAATCAATCATTCGACTGTCCGGAAGATCATCTACAAGTGGAGAAGATTCCAAACAACTGCCAACTTGTTCAGGCCAGGCCGCCCCAGCAAGTTCAGCCCGAGAGCAGACCGCAAGATGCTGAAAGAAGTCTCCAAGAACCCCAGAATGTCATCACGGGACCTACAGGTAGCTCTTGCCACTGTTGATGTCAAAGTGCACGAGTCTACCATTAGAAAGAGGCTGCACAAATTTGATCTACATGGGAGGTGTGCCAGGGGCAAACCTTTGCTGTCCAGAAAGAACATCAGGGCAAGACTAAAGTTTGCCAATGAACACCTAGGCAAAGACTAGCACTTCTGGAACAGATGAGTCAAAGGTAGAGCTATTTGGCCACAGTACCAGAAGACATGCTTGGTGAAAACCAAAGACAGCATTTGACCACAAGAACCTGATACCAACTGTAAAGCATGATGGTGGAAATATTATGGTTTGGGGCAGCTTTGCTGCATCAGGGCCTGGGCAGCTCACAATCATAGAATCCACTATGAATTCTTCATTATACCAGAGGGTGCTTGAGGATAATGTGAGGCCATCTGTCGGAAAGTTGAAGCTCAACCAAAGGTGGACCTTGCCACATGACAATGACCCTAAACATACCAGTAAATCCACCAAGGAATGGCTGAAAAGAAAGAAATGGAGGGTTCTGGAATGGCCAAGTCAAAGCCCGGATCTAAATCCCATCGAGATGTTGTGGTAGGATTTGAAACGAGCTGTGCATGCAAGAAACCCCTCAAACATCGCACAGCTGAAAGAATTCTGCATGGCGGAGTGGGCAAAAATTTCTCCCAGTCGATGTCAGAGACTGGTAGAAAGTTATAAGAAACGCCTACTTGAGGTTGTTTTTGCCAAAGAGGGCAATACCACCTATTAGAGCCAAGGGTGTACTTACTTTTTCCACATGCGAAATTTGCATTTATGTTTATTTAAATTATACAATTGACTACAAAATGTAAATGTTTCATGATATTTGTTATATTATATCACCTTTATCTCTCAATATTGTTGAAATGAAGATCAAATAGCTGTATGTTGAAATATGTTGAAAAAGTCCAAATTTTCCATGGGCTGTACTTCCTTTTTCACGTGACTGTATGTATGTATGTATGTATGTATGTATATATATATATATATATATATATATATATATATATATATATATATATATATATATATATATATATTAGGGTGGTGCTCAAAAAAAATTTTTTTAAATATTTACTGGGACATGGCTTTATGTTGTTCCTTTTGTTCCATAATGAAAAGACACCAAATATGAAAGCAATCTGATTTTATTTAGGGGTGCCACATCAGCCTTCAAACTAAAGGTGTCTACAAAACTTTTCTATATATGGATCGAAAGCAAAACCAGAAGTTTGTTTTATGAAAATCCACCCTCCATTCACTTTCTTTGTATTCTAGCAAACACAAGTTACAATAGCTGCACAAATAGCACTATATTGCTATGAAAACTCAAATTCAATAATAACAATCCAAATGTTCAGTTCATAAAATGAAGAGACACCATATCACATAATATTAAAAAACCCAAATATAATGAGAAATGTAACTCCTATTTCTGGGCCTCTTTCACCACTGTTGCCTTCTTGGCATCGGGGTACATCTTCCTGTGAGCAGCAACAACTTGGAGCAGAGCTTGCTTTTGCTCTTCATCCTTTGTAAGGAGCTTATTGTAGTCTTGTATCAATGCGACACCCCTTTCTGCCCTGTCGTTCACCACGACTAAGCCAATGGCGGCTTTCTTTGCTTCCTGAAAGCTGGTTTCTTGCTCCCATGAACCAGGATCCTTATCCATCCAATCAGTTGGGGTCCCTAGGATGCTGAAGAAATGCTTGGTGTGTTTTGTTATGAGGCCAGCGATTGACAGGGCGGTTCCTCGTTTGATAGCTGGTCTCTTTGGAGAGGGGTTTTCACCGTCATTTTTCAATGCTTCAATCATATTGATCTTGCTTTCTTTGTCAATTCTGGTGTCAAAGAATGCAAATGCCACTAGTACTGGGCTCATGTACCACGTGTGGCGGCCAAGTGCCTTCAAGGCTGCCTGAGCCATCTTCTGATTGATTTGTTCAAACTTTTCCAACTTCTTGAAGAGGTTAATGTCATTCAGGGGAGCCTCAATAGCTTGTGGAGCCCGAAACCAAGCCTGTACATACACAAGGCAGACAAAAATGTTGAAGGCTCGGAGTTCTCTCGCTTCTCGAAGTATCAAGTGGAACTCTGACCGAAACATGAACACCTGTAGTGAATATAGTGCTTTTGCCATCCATCTGGCTCTGTGCATTGCTCCTGGAGCCATGATCCGGATTCCACGAGGTGGGATTCCTCCCATGTAGATGACAGTCAGTTCTAGGAGTTCACGATAATCATCTCGTGGCTGCTGATCTTTCAAACACACAAGAGCAAATTCCAGAGCTTCATCCATCATGTCATTGTTCTGTGCAAACTCAGCTGCCGTATCAGGATCTGTGAATCCATTTTTTGGTTGGTGATGGGCAATGGACGGCCACTTCGCCTGAAACCGCTTAAAAAGCTGGATGTCAGGGCCTGATGAAGGACCGAAAAGAGTGGTGAAAACATCTCCCAGAATGATTTCGTGCGCATGATGGCGGCAAGCCAAATGAATTAGTTCAGTCTGTAGCTTCTTTTCAATGAGGACAGCAGCCCCTCCACGAACACCTGAATTGTTGGCCGTTGTGTCAAAAGACAAAGCCTTCACCTTGCCCACAAGGTTCCAGCTCTTTAGTGTGTCCACTACAGCGGTTGCCATAGCTTCTCCTCCCCCGTCAGGTAACTTGGGAACATTCAACAGCTGCTCCATTCCATGGTACTGGTTGGACACAAGGATTGGAAGACGATCCACCTTCACATGCACAAAATCTCCAGTGACATCGGGAAGAAGCTTTCCATCCCAATGGACCACTAAAGGACCCTGCACATTATGATGAAATGCTTCTTTTATTTCGTCCATGGTTTTGCATCGATGCATCATGCGATTCCGCCACACTGTCCATCGGTTCAGTGCCAGCTCTGCAGGATCCCATCCTACTGCTCTACAAATGGATGCCAAGTTGTGGACAGCCATTCGGTCACTTGTTTTCGTACGATCCAAAGAAGCTGCGACTTCAGGAGTGACAATGGTTATAGGCCTTCTTTTCTTGGGACGAGATATCCCACCATCAGATGATGAAGAACCAGCCTGTGCCGTGGTCTCAGAGTCAGAGTCTGAGTCTGTGACTTCCATAGCAGTAGCACCCTTCATGACCATTTCCTGTCTCTTATTTTCCTTCTCTGCCTTAGTCTTCTCCTTTTCTTCCCTTTCTTTCTTTCGCTTCGTTTTTGCTTCCAACACAGTGTCTACAGATCCCATTGAAGCCTTCCTCTCTGAGAATTGATCGTGAAGAAACTTCCTGTCCTCGGGGTTGGTGATTATGGCCTCCGAATCTGCATGCCTAAGATCAAACGTCTTCTCCAAGGAGGCCTTGAAGGATGCTTCCTTTTTCTCTTGGGTCGCACCACCCCGCTTTGCACCTTTTTGGAGGCTCCTCCATTCTTCATATAGCCTCTCCAAACGATGGATGCAGTGCTGCTTCGTCGTTGTAGGTAGGTGAGCTTTTTCCCAGAACTTCACAACCTCTTCAATGGTGAGGGTTGCACTCTCCCGGGCAGTGCGATTCTCCTTCTTCAGGTGATGGAAAAACAGGACAAGAGATTGATGCACAGTCGGGAGCTTGGCACCTTTGATGGCATCTCCAGAAGTGGTCCCAATGAGATACACATTATCCTGAGCCCGAGTTTTCAATGAAACACTGGTACTAGCACATGCCATATCTGAAAAATACGCAAGAATGTGGGTAAAATCCTGTTAATTCTTACTCCACAGGGTCACTCTCTACAAAAGAGCCACAGTCAATAAGTTAGGCCTACATATTACACACTAAAAAGCGTACCACTGACCCCGGGAACCTGTACAAAACATGCATGAAAATTGCCCAGATAGTGATCATAGGAAGTCTCAAAACTGTATGTATAATATATTGTATATAACTATATATATAATGTATAATGTGTATTTATGTATATTTATTATTTAATGTATATTTTATGTATAAATTTAATGTATATTTAATTATAATGTATATATATTGTATAACTATATATTTATTTATTATATTTAAATTTTAATATATTATATTTATTTTTAATATATTATTTAATGTATTATATTTGTCTATATTTGTATAATTGTCTATCGTATAATTGTATATATAATGTATAATATAATATATATTATTATTATTTAATGTATATTTACTATATATTTATTTTTAATATTATATTTAATGTATATATATAATTATGTATTTATTTTGTGTATATACAGCCCAAAAAATGGGAATTCCTATTTTTGCATGGGGGAAAATTCATCACTGATGTGGCACCCCTAAATATTATTGGATTCCATTCAAATTTGGTGTGGTTTCCTATGATACCAAAAGGAACAAAAATAGACCATGTCCCGGAGAAACTCTGCATTTTGATTTTTTGAAGCCCACTCTAATATATATATATATGTATATATATATATATATATATATATATATATATATATATATGTATATATATATATGTATATATATATATATATATATATATATATATATATATATATATATATATTGTATAGCTTCATTGCTGATACTTCTGGAGAGATACCGTTGGTGTGCGATTTGCTCGTATTGAACGTCATGTACCCAGTAACTGACCAGCACCATATCTTCTCCATCTCTGACCAAAGGAATTCAGCAGCGTCCAGCCCTTCCCAAAGTCTGTATTTTACGACTACACGGTCCTTTCAACTTGATATGGTTCTGCACAGGATGGATTGATAAATTCGGGTAGATCATTGAAATAGATCAACAATATCATTGATTTATTTCCTAAGATGCTACTTTGTGGACCCAAGCCTGAAGGGAAAGATCAAGGGCCACTTGCTTTTTCTGCTCATAGAGGAGATTGGACAACCACTTGAGCCAGGGGGCCCTGAATACCAAATGAAGACAGCTAGGAAATCAAGTCTGGATGCCAAACAGCATCAAAATCTCAAGAGATATCCAGAGAGATGGCCCAAAGCTCTTCTTTGTGGTACGGGGGGTGGGGGGCGGGTGGAGGGGGGGGGGGGAGGTTGGGATTCCATCCACTGATTGATTAGAATGGTGATGTAATTATTGTTGAGAATTTTCAGAATGTTTGCCCATGTTTTGTCATATAATCATTTAGCATTTTAATGCTGGTTAAATACTGATTTGTCCTTATTGGACAGTACAGATGTAATAGATGCTACTGCGGAAAGTGTCACTTTCCCACTGCTAACGAGCTAATTGGCCAAGCAAAGACGTGCCAGTGCATGTGAGCACATGGCCTGGCAGGTTTGAACTTTTGGAGATGCAAGGGCACATAAAAAGATTGCAGAATCCGGTGTGCATGTAAAGAGTGGTCAAAGGTAAGTGGAGGAACACACCAGGGGAAAGATATTGGGATGGTTGCTTCGCTCTTGCTTCAGAACAGGCCGTTTTTACAGGCCTTGGAAGGTTGTTATGTCAGAGGCCCGGCCTCAGTGCAGGTGCGATAGACTCCTTGTCATGTTGTTCCAGGCTTGCGTAGTCGTGGCGGACCATTCATCGTGCTCGTGATTTCCTGTGGTGATGCAGGAGAGCTTGATGTCCCTATCATTTATCTAGCCGTGGCTGACACCGTGGGACCGAACCGGTACGCTTTGCATGGAGACGCCAAAGCAAACACCGTTTCACTGCATTGATCTCGTAACTCGGTCTTCCAACGCCGCTATGTCCTCCGCTTCGTAATCACCTTCATTGTAAATTAGTTACAGCTGCCACTACTGCTCACCTGGCCCTTAGCGAGCAGCTCTTGCACCTGTCCTTTCTGATTTTGGACGGGAGAAATTTTATACAGACAGGTGTTGGAGGGACATGAAGTTTACCAGAAATAGGTGAAACCACAATCGCTATTTTAACTGTGTACGGGTCATATTTCCCAATTGGATCAACAATGGGGGTGTAAATGCTTATCGTTTGCAGTGTTGCGTTAACTTACCGACGTTTATTAATGGTATTGTCGCAAGGAATTTCACTTCCGCGACACAACCGTTTTACCGTTCTCTAGGCAGAGAACCTGATGAATATTACAATATTTATTTATTTTAGTTTAATTATGCACTTGAACACTGCAGAAGGCAAATTTAACGATCGTTCAAATCATTGTTTTATGAAAACTGAAGCAACACTGAGCAGGGGTTGTCGTGTTCTATGAACTCTCTAGTTTTTGTATATTCTAAGTTGAGGTTAATTTTTGCGGTTATCTCGTGTAATTTGGAGAAATTTTGTATATTGTTCGGTATCTTTCACCAACATTGTGTTTCAATAGGATTTGGTTCGGTGGTCTGTTTTCTCCAACCACTTGGAATTCTGGCTGCATCCATCTCTGTGATTCCTGGAACCATAATGCTGAAAGGGGGTTTAATTTGATATATTGCCGCAAGGAAGTGTAGCCGGTCATTGAGGGGTTGTGCGCTTCAATTTTATGCTTACCATGGCAAAGTAACCGGAAATGCATGTTCGCATATGGTCCCCTTCTGGGCATGCTGGGCTGTTTGGGTTGAGGTTGTAATAATGTTCCTGTTCCCATGATACTACAGTAGTACAGTGTGACCTAACCTGTGGAGGACTGTCGTGAACGGCAGCAGTAGCAGCACCTGCCTTGGGCTATTTGTGCATAGCCAGTGGTTTATCCCTCCATTGCCATCTTCCTGGCAACCCCTCCAGATTTGTTTGTGAACCACGGACAGGATGATGTATTGCAGATGTGTTCTTTCGGACAGGGTCCATTCAGCAATAGTTGATGCACCACGTGGTTCCTGATACTGCAACGGTGAAGGAGTTTGTGTTCAGCATGCTTTTGTGTCAGGGAATAATGTCCTGGCCATAAGCTAACAAGATGGCCGAGAGCTTCGCACACTCGCCTTTAATCTGTCTCGCCTGGGTTTGAATCCCGACCCAGCTATAAACTGTCATCCTGTTGTTTCACACCTCACATCATGAGATCCCGTGTTTTGTGCAGGGCACGATGGACTCGATGTCCCCTTCAACCTACTGCGGAGTTCTGGCTGCTTTGGGTGGAGGTTTCCTCCTGGGCTGGTTCCTGCGCGGTCGTTTGAATTCAACGGTGCCCCGTGGATTGTTGAGGTACAAACCATTCCACGCGTATCGACAAGTCAAAGGCTGTACACTCTGAGACTAATGGCGTAAGCTGAATCGGTAACTATGGGAATGAGCTGAATTGTTAAGCGAGGAGCGAGGAAGGCCGCCAGAATATCCAAATTTGAGGAGGTTGTGGCCTATACCGGTGACAAGTTATCATTATTTTCAGAGCACAATGCCTTGTTTGATCTTGCTGAATGGAAACGGCTGGAGAGAGAGAGCAATGATATTGGCAGAAACAGAAGAATATTTGTTCCTGTCTGGATCATTGCCTCCGATTCACGTTTATAGCTTGATCTCCAACTCACCAACCGAACACTAATTGCTGTAGGGTCCTGCTGAACAATTAATGCTTTTTTGGGATCGGTTTAAAAAGGAGATCTTTCAGAATGTATGTCTTCTGGCTACCTAGTCGACGTTCACTTGTGCACGCTTAGCCTTCTTTTGTACCTAATGGTGGATTCCTTTCAGGTTCCGGTGTCAGTCTGTCTGTGAACAGGATATCTCAAAAAGCTGTGGACAGATTTGGACGAAGTTTGGTGGAGAGGTTGGGTGTGTGACGAGGACGACATGGTTAGATTTTGGTGAACATTTGAATCCAGATCCAAGAACTTTAAATGATTGTTAGAACGACATCGAGAGATAGGGCCAAAAACGATATACTGTAGAGCACGATGTCTCAAAAAGTTGTGGACGGATTATGACAAAACTTTGTGGATGAGTTGGTTAGGTGACAAGAACAAGCCGAGTAGATTTTGGTTCCGGTTCGGATGCCGATCCGGCCTATCAGTGGGATATAATACATAAACTGTTCAGCCTGGCAAAGGTATGCACCCTACCGAGTGACGTTCTAGTTCCAAACCATGGTGTTTTGTTATCCAGAAGATTGCAGAAAAGGTTACATTACTCTGGAAAGTCCTCTTTTGAGGGGAGGTTCAAAACACCACACCTGAGCTCCTATCCACCTACAAGGCTTTCATCTGCCGCTTTATGGAGTACTGCTCTCCCCTCTGGACTGACTCCCCTGCCTCACATCCTGCTCAAATTATCGCCATGGAAACCAAGGCCTTCAATATGATTGGAATCTCTCACGATGAAGCTGAGACTATGGGCCAATCACTTCACCATCGCTGACAGGTCGGCGGTCTCTGTTTTCTTCTGCCTCATTTGTGATCTTGCACCCTCTGCCCTCTCCATGCTCTGTCCCTCCCATGTATCTGCAGGACGCACGTAGGCCACCAGCAACCTCCTCCAAGTGAAACTGCCCAAATCCACAACCACTGCTCACCTCCACTCATTCGTTCCCCTTTTCTCACACCCGTGGAACCACCTTCCACACTCTCTTCAATCTCACTCTTCCCTCCAGGTCTTTGAGACAGCTGGTCACCACCATCTCAGGTCATCCCCCATCCAAATCCATCTTCTTTTCTTCATCCGTTAAACCACCCCCATCCCTCTCAAAACTTTGCTTATGTATCCCTCTTGTTCATCCCTTGCTTTCTCCCCGACCACTCATTGTTACCTGCATCCCTTGTTTGTCCGTTTCCATCGACTTTCTCCCTCTGCCCTGCTGTTGGCGTTTCCCTTTTCTCCTGCTGTTCCTTTTGTTATGTTGTGTCCTGATCTTGTATATGGCCTAGCTCTTCCACGAGCCGAGACCTTGTATAGAAAAGGGCATTTTGAAAATGGCATGGTTGAGTTCAAAGTTCATTACCGTACTTTGGTTACCAAAGAGGTTTATCTACTGATGCTATTGTGCAAAATGAAGTTATGTTTTTTAACCATCCTACTCTTAAATTGCAATCATCATAGTTTGGGGGGAGGAGGGCAAGGTGAGAGCAAGGTTAGTGGGAAAGGAAGTTCAATTAGGGGGTGGGAGGTGGAGGTCAGCGGGGGGGGGGGGGGGGGGGTAGAGAAGTCGTCAAATCACCCCTGCCTCCCGTTGATCAACTTGGAATTGTATAAACGAAGGCCTTAAACATCATTGGAATCTTCCACGATGAAGCTGTCTATGGGCCTATCACTTTCCCATAGCAGACAGGTCGATGGCCTCTGTCTCTTACTGCCTCCTTCTGGTCTTGCATCCTCTGCTCGTTCCATGGTTTGACACCCTCCCTCCACCTTTTTTTTTTTTTTTTTTTTTTTTTTTTTTGGATACTGAATCGAGGCTCGTGAAAGAGCTAACATTTACTTCACAAACAAATCAACCAGACAAACAGAATATATAAAAAGAGGGAGCGGAAGACAAGATGGGGAGAGAAGGGGAAGCACACAAACACAACATTTGAGAGCAGGGAGATGTGTGGAAGGGAGAGGGCTTGGGGGGAGGAGGCGTGGGAAGGGGGGGGAGGGAGAAGTATAAAACACAAGGACACCAAGGTCTTCCAGGACAGAAGTTGGTATTTCAAAAAAGTGGAATTGGGGTGAAATTAGCGGGGGTAGAAAAGATCAAGGTTTTGGATGGGGGAAGATAAGAGATGGTGGTGAACAGCTGTTTTAAAGACCTGGAGGGTGGAGTGGGATTGAAGAGAGTGAGGGAGTTTGTTCCAGAGGCGGGAGAAAAGAGGAATGAAGGCGTGAAGGTGAGCAGAGAGTCTTGATTTGGGCAGTTTAACCATTAGAGGGTTGCAGGCAGATCTTGTGCGACCTGCAGGAATATTTGCGGGACAGAGCCCAGAGAGAGCTGGGGGGGCAAGGCCAGAGAGGAGTCGGTAGAAGACGGAAAGACCACCAACCTGCCTGCGGTGAGTGAGTGAGAGGCCCTTGGAGTTAGCTTCATCGCGGGAGATTCCAATGATTCTGAATGCTTTGGTTTCAACAGCGTGAAGACGAGCTAGGTGTGAGGCAGGAGCACCAGCTCAGAGGGGAGAGCAGTATTCCATTGAGCTGCGGATGAAAGCCTTGTATGTGGTGAGGAGCTCAGGTGTGCCAAGGAAGGACTTCGCATGACGGAGGATGCCCAGTCGGCGACTGGCTTTGGAGGCCAGATTTGAAATGTGGTTTTCCCAGGAAAGATCATGGCAGATAGTGAGACCCAAAAGCTTGAGTGACAGAACTTCTTGGAGAGGATTATTCAGAAAGTGGATGGGAGGGTTGTCCAGTCGGTCTTTTCGGAGAGACATCGTAAGAGTGTGAGATTTGTCAGGATTGAAAGACATGTTCGACTTGTTTGCCCAGTCTGTGATTTTGTCCAGGTCTGCAGAGAGTGAGGAGGCTGCAGACTGCCGATCTGAGGGATGAAGAATGGAGCGACAGAGAGTAGAGTCACCTCACCTCCTTCCAAGTTTACAGTTTTCCATTTCACACTTGCGAAACTTCTAACACTTGCCAAAAAACATCTAACATTTGCTAAATTCTGAAACACTGTTTTATATACATGTTGGGTTTGTACATTTATACCTTGATGTGCTGCTTTGCCTCGTGTGCTAAAGCAGCGAGTTAGATAAAGGATGTGGAATCGAGTGCTCTGGCTCACAAAACCTGTAGCACGGTATCTTGAGCACACAGAACTTCCTTGTAAAAAGTACATCTTTGTAAGTTTTTAAAAGTATGTTGGCAGTAAAGGTGAATGTAAAGAGAACAACCTTTTTTAAACAATTGTTGTACCTTCAGGCCTGGCGGAGTGGTTATGGGCACCACTGACATGGAGTCGACCAGCCTGGCAAGAGAAGGTGGTGAAGAGAAGCTGGTGCTTGTGGTTCGCTCAGATCTGGGAATGGGAAAGGGTAAGGTTGCAGCACAATGCGCACATGCCGCCGTCTCGGCCTACAAGCGGGCGGCGCAAAGCAACGCAGAGGGCCTCCGACGCTGGGAGTATAGCGGTCAGTCCAAAGTGGTCCTGCGTGCCCAAGACGAGAATGCCTTGTCCCAGCTTCTTGCTCACGCCCGGACCCTGGGCCTGCCAGTAAGTCTAGTGCAAGACGCGGGGCGCACGCAGATTGCACCTGGCTCCCGCACGGTACTGGGCATTGGACCAGGTGCAGCCGACATTGTCGATAAAGTGACGGGTCACTTGAAGCTATACTAAGCTTTTTCAATCTTTGATGTGGAGAAATAAAACATGACCAAGAGTGTTTTTTTTATTTATTCAACAGCAAGATGAAGGTATATGTTTATCCAAATGTGAAAAGGTAAAATGTTTGTTGGTAAAACCAACAGCCCAGCAATTTGAGGTCAATATTTGCATCCACTACTGCTGTGTGCATGATTGTAATTACGTTGAGTTTTCCTTCAAAACAAAAACGAAGTTCAAATACAAACTTTTTGTTCAGCGAAGTTGCATCAAACAATGATAGGGACCTTATTCACTCGTCTTTGTATTTCCAACATTTTAATCACAAATATTTGAAGAAGAGGCGCGCTCGGGTTGATGAGGTGAGGGAGATGCTGGATTGGATACACTTCTTTGTTGCCCTCATCTCTATCCCCAGCATTGATGTAATCACATCTTTCTTTTGTTTACTCTTCTTTGCTCCACTATTGTTAAAATCTGGAAATGCTTTATAAGCATCTTTGCACAGCTTGTATAGTGGCTGTTCATTTAATTCCAAGAAGAGTAGTTCTCGGGGTTCTGGGGCAAAGCACTTCAAAGATGGTTTAAATCTTCGAGATCAAAACTAAGTTTAAATCTGTTTAAGACAGTTTTATTTTGTTTCATAATTTCCAAAGGGTGAATGAAAGTGTTTTGGTTCACGAGTTATCAAGTGACCACTATATTCGTCATATGTGTGCGTCTGTCTGTGTGTGTGTGTCTGTGTGTCCACAGCATAACTACCCGATGATATCATCCGATCTTGAAACTTGGGTGGGAGGTTGATATCATGATCTAGTTGTGTCCTGCCGAGAGTGGGCGTATTGCGCCCATTGTGGGCGGAGCCACGCCTGAAAAAGATGTCTTTTTAGGGGGTAATCGAGTTCAAGCTACATCTTCTCCGAGGGGTTTGGTGGAATCTCACAGGGGTTTCGGTATTTGGTTTGGCCAATGTCATGTGTCTAGCCCCACGGAGCTCGATTTTTTTTCTTTTTTTCTGCATTTAATTTTTCACCTGATTTTTGGTATTGTGTAGCTAACTAACCTCATAACTGATTATACATTATTTTCTATCTCATTTCAAGGTTAGTAACCTTCGTTTTGACATTTCTGGCCCTGTTTCGGTTACAATCCATCCTGTCATTGAATACCGCTCGCTCGTGAACCATCGTCGTCTCCTGACTTGTTTTTTTGTTTTGCTTTGGTTTTTAAACTATTCTCCTTTGTAGGACATTGGCCATGTTCAAAATTTATGATCCGTATCATTAATAATTTCCATAATTGGGGGGGGGAGTGGGGAAGGAGGGAGTAGGGGTAAGGAGATAGCACAGTGCCAGGCAGCTGTGGGTAAAGCTGACACTAAACAGGGTTTTAGGTTGTATTTAGTCGGATAATCAAATAAAAGACAAAGAAGGAGCAGGTACTCTCAGTCTCCCGCTTTTTGGGTGATATGAAGAATATATCTCTAATATTGAAGCTAAATTTAACATTTTTTGAAATATCACGTACACAAGCCAAGTTACTAAGATGGTAGCCATGGCAACA
Organism: Myxine glutinosa; assembly: GCF_964187855.1. Lineage (NCBI taxonomy): Eukaryota > Metazoa > Chordata > Myxini > Myxiniformes > Myxinidae > Myxine > Myxine glutinosa. The sequence goes on from NC_136266.1 coordinate 160,916,121, forward strand.
TAATTCAGCCAATCACATCTGTGATCTAATGAGGTTGAGATAATCTGAGGAATAGATATTCCCAATACAAAAGCTAAATGTTTAATGTTTTTTGAAATATCACCGACAAACGTACATCGACGAATGATTGGTTGGTCGGACAAAGCTCATTTTAATGTACCCTGTCTCCAATGTTGTTGGTTGTTCACAAATACTGCATTGGAGTCATCAGAATGAACCCAAATAAAATTATCAAGAGGTATGGTTAACACTCTACAGTAATTGAGTCCTCATCTAGAATATTGTGTATAGTGTCACCACATATGAGGAAGGACACAGCTGCCACAGAGAGGGTGCTGTAAAGCTACTGTACTAGATTGATTCTGGGGATAGATAGACTAAGCTATGAGGAGCTGCTGAAGGAGACAGGACTTTATACACTACCAGTCAAAAGTTTAGGTACACCCAACATTTTTTTGATATTTTACTCTTTAATATGCAAAATGAACATAAAATGTGAACAAAACTCTTACCAAAGATATATCTGCTAATCTACTAATGTATTGTGCTTCAATGCATCTTTCTTGTGTGAAATGTAGGTTTAAATTAAAAAATTTAAATAAGTCAAAATGCAATACTAAATCCAAACTGAAACGCGAAGTTAATGTTATGAACATTTCATCTCAGGAGAAAAACTGTTTGCAAATACTCTGCTCTGTGTGGAATGAATGTTTGTGCTTAGTTTCTTCATCACGTGCAATGTCTATTATTGCCAGGTGTTGCAAAAACATGTTGACAGAAATGCCAGCCATACAATCTAATGAGTGTTTTTGTGTTTTAGATTGCATGAACATGGGTGCCAAAGCTAAGTTAATGCCAGAAAAAAGACAGGCAATTGTAACTTTGAGAAAAGAAGGCCTTGAAACAGTTGCAATGCTGGAGCTGTTTAGCTGGGCTCTAATATCCGGTGCTGTAAGACATCTGTTGCACAGACTGGTGATTCAGATTACTTGTCCTGTGATTCTGTTATGATTCTTGGTCGACCAGAATGTTTTCTATCTGCATTTCTACCATTTTCGTTATGTTGTTTAATGGCACAAGCAATTATTGCATTTACTGACACTTGTAATTTTTTGCAATTTCTCAAGGTGATTGAGCCTTCTTTTGCCTTCTTTTGAGGAGCCTTCTTTTCTGAGCCTTCTTTTCTCAAAGTTACAATTGCCTTTCTTTTTCTGGCGTTAGCTGAGCTTTGGCACCCATGCTCATGCAATCTGAAACACAAAAACACTCATTGGATTGTATGGCTGGCCTTTCTGTAAACATTTTTTTGCAACACCTGGCAATAATGGACAATGCACGTGATGAAGAAACCAAGCACAAACATTCATTCTACACAAAGCAGAGTATTTGTAAACAGTTTTTTGCTCCTGAGATGAAACGTTAATAACATTAACTTCGCGTTTCAGTTTGGATTTAGTGTTGCACTTTTCGACCTATTTCCAAAAATTGCCCTAAACCTACGTTTCGCACAAGAAAGATGCATTGAAGCACGATATATTATCAGTAGATAAGCAGATATATCTTTGGTAAGAGTTTTGTTCACATTTTACGTTCATTTTGCACATTAAACAGTAAAATAACAAAAAATGTTGGGTGTACCTAAACTTTTGACCGGTAGTATAAGTTTAAACAACATCATAATATTCATTCCGGCGATGTTGAAATCTGAGTGAGAATAATTCTAAATATTCAAAATGTTTAATTTCACTCATTTTAAACTGAGGTTTAAACCAAAGCATTAAGCACAGCTTCACAGCAAAGCGGAAGTGATTTTTGCTCATGCCATATACAGATATAAGCAGCCAGGATGGGTGATAAAGGTAATGTTAGATGACTTCCAAACAGATGGAAGGAAGTTATCTACAAAATTATAGAGTGAAGAGAGCAGGATGTTTGTGACGTACAAAATGTTGTCTTTTGATTAAATCCACCAGCGAAGCAACAAATACTTTTGCTATTTTGATATAAATCTCTGTCCTGGGTTTCAGGATGTCCTCATTTTAAATGCTTGAAAAAAAGATATATTTAGCAGGCACATTCAAGCTCAGATGACAAAACTACAACCAGAGTCTTGCATTTTGGAAGGGATTCTTTTTTAAACAGGATTCAAGGCTTGCAAATGGAGCCGACGCACGCACACACACTATTGTGATTGCATATAGAACCAAGGTACAAAAAAAGAAAATAAGGTATTATTGCTAATTGAGGTGTCAGTCCCCAGCGATTTTGGCCTAAACAACAAAGAAATCAAGAAAATGGCCAAATGCCAAGAGCAAGACCTCAAAAATGAAGTGAAAAGTGCCTGGAAGCTGAAAAGTGCTGGAATTGTACCAGTTGTTGTTTCGTATGCAGCCTGTGGCTGCTGGTTGCATCATTTCTCTGGAAGCGCGTTTGTGTCGCTGATGCAAGGCCCCAATTACCAGTGAGCTGGTACTAAATTTACCGACCTCTGAAGGATGACAGCCTGAGTCAATCCACCCCGGTGTTAATTCAACAATCAACCAGGATTCAAACTCAGGATTCTCGGATCCCAAGCCGGCACCCTAACCGGTAAGTCAACACCAGGCTTATTATATCAGCAATTATTGGAGCAACGGGAATGATAAAAAATAACCTTAGATATCTTAAAAACCATCCCTGGGAATAGTACTACAAATGAACTGCAGTTGGAGGCTGTGCGAGGCTCGGTGACGATCCTCAAGAGCCGTCGGAACAGAATTTTGAGAACAAGAAAACTTCACAAACTGGTCCAAAGGGGAGAACAGTACTCCATCAAGCTGCGGATGAAGGCCTTGTAAGTGTATAAGAGCTCAGGAGCAACAAGGAAGGACGTTGCTTGGCGGAGGGAGTGAGAGTGTTACATTTGTCAGGATTGAAAGACATATTCCAGGTATTTGACCAGCTTGTGATTTTTTTCAAGGTATGAAGAGAGGGAAGAGGCAGCTGCCTGCCTGTCTGAAGCATGAGGAATGTCTCGGCAGAGGGTGGAGTCGTCAGTAAATAGATGAAGGCGATTTTCAGAGATTGTTGATGAAGATTAGGAATGGAACTGGGCCCAGGACACCGCCTTGGGGCACTCCAGCCTTCACAAAGAGAGGAGATGAAAGGATTATGTTGAAACAGGTTGGCTACTAGAGTAGTGCAGGTTAGTAAGCCATGTCTTTGGATGCCATGTTGACTTTGGATGCCGTAGGCAGACAGTTTGGAGAGCAAGGCGGGATGCCAGAATGTATAGAAAGCTCGAGATATATCAAGAGAGATGGCCTTGATATCATGTCTGACATTCAGGGGCTCCATCTGTAATGAAATTGTATCTAATTTGAACCCAGGTGATATGCTCTCTCCAACCACTGAGAGGCGTCTATAAGAACTCGGACGACCGCCGCTCCGAATCACTCCTGTGACATATAATCTGTGTGACAGCGTATACTCGAATGGTGCGTTTATCTAGATGTTCCAGGCTTGCTTGCATTGATTGATAATTGCTGGACTCCTCCATGATTATGTAATCCTGATATGGCTTGATTATATCTTACAGGTGTTGCCAGAGATCGAATTTGAATTAAACCTACCTTGAGGACAATGTTGTGGATTTGACTTTTTACAACACCATCCATTGTTGGGAGAGCAGGAGCACATCCAAAGTGCAGTGACCTGGTGTGAAACCAAATTGATGATCTGAGATAAGGTATTTGGAGAAAAGGAAGGATTTCATATAAACTTTGGAAGTTTCCCAGTAGTCTATCACGTGAGCAGCAAAGATCACGTGTTACTAAACACATCACTCATCACGTGACACTGCAATCTAATCCAATTCACCTGTGCTTCAGCAATCGAATTCATTGATATTCATGGCTCGACTATCACTGCAAATATAACCTTCACTTTCCCACAACGATCCATTAACTGTTAAATATATTGTTGTAGCCGTGTGGGTCGTCCCAATGTGCAGGTGCGAATCCTGGCGGGCCACGTCAACAATGGCCACAAGGGCTGACTGGACCAATGGCCACTAGTCGGATTACGTGTCCACTGGGACCACAGCCAGTCGATGCGTTGGGCCATAGGTGCTGCGGGGGCCTGATCGCACCTAATCAAATCGGTCCTTTAATGGACTTTGCCCAATTGCAATAACAATCACTATAGCTCAAATTCACCCAGAGACCAGGTATATTTAATATTCAATGACACATGTGGTACAGGAATACAAGAAAGAAGCAATGGTGCCAAAACATGTAATTTGGTGTCTGTCTGACCGAGATACATTCGGCCATTACTTATCCAATCTCAACCAAACTTGACAGGGGGGGGGCTAAAGGTCACGACGGAGATTGTAGCGATTCAACTCCCCCACCCCGCTTGGACAACATGGACAATTCAGTCAATTCTGTCCGATGTACAATTACATTTTTAAACATTCGCTACTAAACTGGAAGAAGTTTGAAGGAAACTATGTGTTTAAGGCATTCTATACTTATTGCATCCCACGCAATGAATGTATCAGCTGTCTCGACTTGCTAGGCCGAGGCAAGCGGCAATGATCTTTAGCTAACAAAGCTGCTTACGAGTCTTTATGCATGAATGAAGAATCCCATTACCTGTCCGATTTTTGTAGCCATCAGATTATATGTAGACAGTATATGGATTGTTTATAACTTATCTTGGGGCCTCATGGGATTTCTCCCGGGCGTAGTTTCAAGTGTAATGTGCAAGATTGCCACTGACACCCTTACAGCCCAATTGTGACCTTTATTTGATGCATAACCATATTTGCCTAAGTTTCGGTAGCATTTTGATACTTGCAAGAAGGAAAAGTTGGAGAAAATTTGACGTACTTGCACATCGACGGTGTATCCACACACCTATCAGAAGTAAAAGATATATATATATATATATATATATATATATATATATATATATATATATATACATACATATATATATATATATATATATATATATATATATATATATATATATATATATATATATATATATATATATATATATATATATATATATATATATATATATAACCAGTTATCCAATTCCGTCATGGTGTGGCTGACTTCTGTTGGCATTCATGATCAGATCTCTCTAAACATCCCTATCCTGCATTGCTTTCTGAAGCTCTGGCAGAGACAGTTTGGTGTCAGCCTTAACCCCATCCATGGAGGGGGGAGGTGGGGTGTTCTATTACCAATCAGCTTGCCAAGCCATCCGTTCCTCGTCAACCGTTTCATTGGAGTGTTTAAAATCAAGCGAGCCACTTGGCGAGCTTCCTCCAATCCCGACTCCTGCATCTATGTCATCCAAGTTATATTTTTCGTCAAAATTATATATATATATATAACTGCAAATTAATTGGTCAATTCTGTCCAATGATGATAATAACACGGGGCTGGCAGGATGGCCTAGAGCTATGCACACCCTCCTCTAATCAGTCTAGCCTGGGTTTGAATCCCAACCCAGCTGTCATCCCAGTGTTTCACAGCCAGGGCGATTCATCAATGTGTGCTGTTCCTCGGATGGATGTTAAACTCGGAGTCCCGTCTGCTAGCATTAGTTGGTGGTCTTTAAAGATCCCACGGCGTCCTTCATGACGAGTAGGTCAGTTCTCAGCAGCACCCGTAACCTTAGCAGAATGTCATGCTTGGCCAGCCGATTCATCAAAGGCTTGGGCCAAGCTTCCCCCAGGTAATCCAAAAATAGTGTCGGAATAATTGTGGCCATTAAAGAAGAAGAATATTACCAAACCACTGTCCGCATGGTGTACACATACACATGCTCCACCCCCTCTCCCCACACCCCTCCTGGAAGCTCCTGGGCATCTCTTGGCTTGTACAAACAATAGTCCAATCAAATCCTTTTATTCATCGACAGACTTGGCATTTAATATGGAATATTTTTTTTTTTCTTGACTTGGGTTCACTTTCTGAACTCGGTATATCAATCTTGTGAGTTTCTTCTACCCTTCGGTGTTGTCTTTGTTGAAAGAACCATGTCACTGATTGTCTTTCACAGCAAGAAGTCAATAACAGGATTATATCACAGGTGGCGTGACAAAATGTAAGGACAGGTATATTTGTCGATTGGCTTCACAATCGGGTATATAAGGGTTGTTGCGTTCTGTATTAGTGGAAAACAACTGCTGCACGTCTACAAAAGTTATTGCCGCTTGCTCTGGAGATGGTCCGTCAACTTGACAATGCTGTTTGTCATGGAGTGGTGGCTTTACGAAATTCTGGCATGAAACAGCGTGCTATTGCTCGGCAGTATGGCATCACTCAAGGTCAGGTGTCAAAGATCCTGAAACGAAATGCTCAGAGGGGTATCCCTACTCCAATACCGAGGCCAGGACGTCCACGCAGAACCACAAGGAGAGATGATCGCCAGCTGCACCGGTTAGTCTGCAATGGCCGTACCAAGTCAGCTAATCGGCTTAGGGCTGAGTGGCAGCAACTGACAAATGTGCCTGTATCCAGAAGGCTAGTCAACCAACGACTGGTTCAAGCAGGCTATCGTGCCAGGCGTCCCCTGAGAAAGCCACGCCTGACCAGACAACACAGCCAGCGCCGATTGCAGTGGGCCAGAGAGCACCGTCAATGGCAGCCAGGACACTGGAATCACGTGACCTTCAGTGACGAGTCTAGATTTCTGGTCTATCGTCAAGATGGCCGCGTCCGAGTGCGCAGACAAGTGCATGAAGCCCACAACGAAGATTGTATAGTGCCAAGAGTCCAAGCTGGAGGTGGTGGGGTGACCGTTTGGGCTGCTTTTCATGCAGGGGGCAAAACTGACCTGGTTGTTCTGAATGGAAACCTGAACCAGTTCAAGTACAGGGTCATTCTGGAAGAAACATTGCTTCCATTTGCTCGTGCAGCCTTTCGAGGAAACTTTGTCTTCCAAGATGACAATGCACGGCCTCATCGTGCTCGCATGATCCAACACTTTCTTGCTGACCGTGGTGTAGAGCATATGTAGTGGCCTGCCATGTCTCCGGATATGAATCTGATAGAGAACTTGTGGGCAGAATTAACGCGTCAAATCGACAACTTGGACCAGCAGCCGACCTCTGTGTGTGAATTGCAGCAGACTATTGTCACTGCATGGCAAGCGATTCCTGTCCAAACCTTGGCAAATCTCGTGAACAGCATGCCTCGACGTGTACGTGCTCTCCTGAATGCTCGTGGGGGTTACACGAAGTACTGAACTGTAATTTTACTGTCCGTAATCCCAGTCATAATTTAGCTTTTGTTTTTGTTGAATTTTTTTTTTGGCTTATGTGCAAAATAAAGAGATACTTCTGGAAAACGTACAGAAGTTTAACACAGTACCGTCCGTGAATTGAGTTCGATATCAGTTTACATCACTTTCAAGGATCAATTTATTTGCTTCGAAATGTCAAATGTGGTTTTTGTTTCTTTTAAAGGTCACATTAACAAAATCTAGAATAATTTCAACATAATTCCAATGAACTTTTGGTTCTAAGTCATCTTGAAAAGTAAGTTCACCCTCACAAAAAAATATTCCATATTAAATGCCAAGTCTGTATAATGTCTATCTTAAGCACTGGATAATAATTTTTTTTTTTTAAACCATTGGAGATATGCTGTACAAAGTACGCTTGACTACAAACCTGCCCCTACCCCTGCCCCTACCTGCCCCTAACTACAAAGGACCAAATTCCAAAGACATAAGCGAAGGTTCATGATTTGTAATCTACCATCTTTCAACCATCAACCATGGCATCTAGCCCTACTGGATTCCAGCAAGGCCCGATGTTATGAACTTCAAAGTTCCTGCCTTGAACATGTTTTATGGTACAGCACATGCCACATTGCAATCTTACACTCAGCTGTACAATACACACGATGCAATACAGGGTTACTTACACAGAGTTGAACAGATATGCCCGTCCTTGGCTTCCTTGAAATGACTGTAAAAAGAAACAATGAAAGTATCAATGAATGTCCTGAGAAGCAACAACCAAGTTTCAGGCCTGGGGATCTTCTATTACACAGGTGAAAATGTTTGATCTCTCTCACTGATGCTAAAAATGTTAAACTTGCACACCTCCACCTGGTTGTTGTTCTCTCCCTCTTACATAATCGGTTTATTCAGGAAATTGTGCTTTATCAGGGAAACACTTGTCATTTCAAGCACTTGCACAGTAATCAGAAGTAGATTTTCAAGACCTGCAACTTATTTCAAGAAGGCAGGGTCCATCACTCAGAATAAAGTTTCAGTGAAGGCAACTGTAAAAGTTAGCTTTGCAACATACCTGCAACAATGGCAATGTGGAATAATCAAAATGAAAGCAAGGCAGCACATGTAAAATATATTGTAACGAATTTGGAAAGTGTAAAGAATGTGAGAACTGGTTTGCTGTGTTTTAACTGACCCTCGTAGAGTAAATAAGGTCGAAGGACGTCCCCCTAGTTAATTCCATGAAACTTACACACAGGCCACGATATATCTTTTTAAATAGTTTATTTCCTTATTCTATGTAGGCTAAATATGTGTTTCCCACTAGATTGACTCTGCATTGTATCAAACGAAATAAGCGTAGGCCCCTTTCAATTTCCCCAATCATCTCCGCTCTCCAAAGTTCCTTTCAAAAGCGGTGCGAGTGGTGTTCAATCCCGCATGCCGCCATTGCCCATGTGCTAATCTCAGAGAAGAGGGGGGTAGGAGCCGCCAACTCACGGGCGTGGCACGTCGTCATGATCAAAGGGGGAATCGGACAGCCCTAACAGCCAACCCGCACCGCGGTGAGCGACCCGGTAGGCGTGCCCTCGCAGCCGGCGGCTTGATTCCGACCCGAGTAATAAAAGCGACTGGAAGGGACTGCTTCGGAGATGAGATGAGAGATGAGCTGTGAGATGAGAGATGAGAGACGCTCCAAAAAGGAGAGGTACTTGGAGATGAAACAAGCTTTGGAGAGACGCGCTGAGAGGAGGGAGACGGCTCCACCAGAAGGAGAGGAGCAGGTGTGACCGAGCCAGCGCGTGACGTCCACAGCATCAGCAGCGTCGACGCGACCGAGGGTTTTCCCGCCAAAAACGCGAAGAGTGGGAGCTGCTACCTCCAGCCCTGCCGGTTGCAGGGACCTGACCCTGCCTCCCTCTCCAGCAACCCACCTCCGCCATTCCTGCCTGCAATTTCCCCCGTGTAAGTGTGAACGTCGTCTGTCTTAATCGTTGTCCTGGGGTTAAGTAAACTGCATAGATAAGCTAACGATTCACTGTGTGACTGCTTCTTCCATCCATTGCTTGTAAATAACTTTGATCGCTCCTTCTTTTTGCTTGTGTGTATAATAAATCCTGTTATTCCTCCGTACTCTGTCTTCTTCTCTCTTCCTTCTCTTTCTGTCGCTTTAGAGGTTTCCATATTGAATATCTGTGGCGCGACTTTGGCCAACGTTCAGGAAGTCGGGCTAATCGGGGATCCTGTAACGGTCGCGGTTGACCATCCGCTCGGCCCAAAGTAACATCTTGTCCGCGACCCGTAACAATATTTAAGCGTGCATAGAAGGGAGTGGTACCGTCCCTTTCGTATTCATGTTCCTGTATAATAATTGCACGTCTTGTACGCATTTTGTGAATCACATGTGGAGATCATGCAACTAAGGCGATCAACTTGGTTGGAGGGCCACCTGTTCCAGAGATCCTGTTTCCCCTTTTTTGCGTACAACGTCAAAGTTCATGGAAGAGAGCAAGTGTACAGATATGTATACGAGGATGAAACATTACAAAAGGAACAGTAGAGAGGGAGGAACCACCAACTGCAGGGGTTGAAGGACCAAATAGAGGGAGACTTGGACAAATAATGGGTGTGAGGAGGAATGCGGGGTATGGGAGGGCACAAGGGTGGACAAGATTGATACAAAAGCAAACTCTCAGGAAGGATAAACTGGAAATCTGGAAGGAGATTGGCTTTGGTGGGTGTGGGTTAACGGGGGTAGAAAATATGATTTTGTATGGGGGTGATCTGAAATGGTGGTGAAGAGTGGTCTTGAAGACTTGGAGGGAAGAATAAGATTGCGGAAGATTGAATAATTGAATTGACTAAGATTGCGGAATAAGAATGCGGAAGTTTGTTCCACAGGCAGGGAAAAGTAAATAAATAAGTAAGTAAGTAAATAAATGAATAAAAATGAAATTAAACAAACGGCATCAGCCCACGGGTCCTAAAATCCTGCTCTGCCGCTCTTTCACACCCTCTCTGTTCTCTTCACCCTCTTTTGCTCAAGGTCATCTGCCATCAGCTTGGGAATCAGCAAACATTACCGCTTTACACAGAAAGGTGCAAAAACAGATCCTTGCAACTACAGACCAATCAGCCTTCTTCCAATTATCAGCAAAGTCATGGAATCCATCATTGCTTCGGATATGAAATCTTTCCTCTTCTCCAATGGCTTGATCTCTGATCATCAATTTGGTTTCAGACCTGGACACTCCACTCTGGACATGCTGCTTCTGCTTTCTCAACAATGGATGGAGGTCCTCAATGCCAAACAGGAAATTAGAGCAGTCTCCCTTCACATATCACGTGCCTTCGATACGGTCTGGCACCCCGCTCTGCTCACCAAACTCTCCTCTTTTGGTATCCATGGAAATCTCCACGCATGGCTGGCGGACTTCCTCTCTAGTCGTAGTCAACGTGTGGCCCTGAATGGGTTTCTCTCATCTCCTCTTCCTGTTCAGGCTGGAGTTCCCCAAGGCAGTGTTCTGGGCCCTGTGCTTTTTCTGGTCTTCATCAATGATCTCTCTGACTCTCTTGAAAATCCTCTCTATCTCTTTGCTGACGACTCTACTCTCTGTCGCTCCATTCTTCATCCCTCAGATCGGCAGTCTGCAGCCTCCTCACTCTCTGCAGACCTTGATAAAATCACAGACTGGGCAAACAAGTGGAACATGTCTTTCAATCCTGACAAATCTCACACTCTTACGATGTCTCTCCGAAAAGACCGACTGGACAACCCTCCCATCCACTTTCTGAAAAATCCTCTCCAAGAAGTTCTGTCACTCAAGCTTTTGGGTCTCACTATCTGCCATGATCTTTCCTGGGAAAACCACATTTCAAATCTGGCCTCCAAAGCCAGTCGCCGACTGGGCATCCTCCGTCGTGCGAAGTCCTTCCTTGGCACACCTGAGCTCCTCACCACATACAAGGCTTTCATCTGCAGCTCAATGGAATACTGCTCTCCCCTCTGGGCTGGTGCTCCTGCCTCACACCTAGCTCACCTTCACGCTGTTGAAACCAAAGCATTCAGAATCATTGGAATCTCCCGCGATGAAGCTAACTCCAAGGGCCTCTCACTCACTCACCACAGGCAGGTTGGTGGTCTTTCCGTCTTCTACCGACTCCTCTCTGGCCTTGCCCCTCCCCCCCCCCCAGCTCTCTCTGGGCTCTGTCCCGCAAATATTCCTACAGGTCGCACAAGATCTGCCTGCAACCCTCTTATGGTTAAACTGCCAAAATCAAGACCCTCTGCTCACCTTCATTCCTCTTTTCTCCCGCCTCTGGAACAAACTCCCTCACTCTCTTCAATCCCACTCCACCCTCCAAGTCTTTAAAACAGCTGTTCACCACCATCTCTTATCTTCCCCCATCCAAAACCTTGATCTTTTCTACCCCCGCTAATTTCACCCCAATTCCACTTTTTTGAAATACCAACTTCTGTCCAGGAAGTCCTTGGTGTCCTTGTGTTTTATACTTCTCCCTCCCCCCCCCCCCCCTTCCCATGCCTCCTCCCCCCAGGCCCTCTCCCTTCCACACATCTCCCTGCTCTCGGATGTTGTGTTTGTGTGCTTCCCTTTCTCTCCCCATCTTGTCTTCCGCTCCCTCTTTTGGATATTTTGTTTGTCTGGTTGATTTGTTTGTGATGTAAATGTTAGCTCTTTCACGAGCCTCGATTCAGTATACAAAAAAAAAAAGAAAAAAAAAAATGTGATACCTAAACCAATGTTCTTGTTGCAGCCTCGCGACAAGTAAAAACGAGGGTAATAACTTTCCTTTAGCGTTTAAATTGATACAAAGCCAAGAATGGTACTCATTAGAGCACATACCTCCACCAGGCTGAACAGTTTGTTTTGTATCACACTGATAGGCCGGACCTGGAGTCGGACCTGAACCAACATTTAATCGGCTTGTTATTGTCACCTAACCAACTCGTCCACCAAGTTTCGTCCAAATCCGTCCATAACCTTTTGAGATATCCTGCTATGTATCGTTTATGGCCCGATCTCCCAATGGTGAAGAATCACTTAAAACATTGTACTAGCCGGATCCGATTCCGGATCTTCACCAAAATCTAATAATTTTGTCTTTGTAACACACACTACATCTCTGCCAAATTTCCTCCGAATTCGTCCACGACTTTTTGAGATATCTTGTTCACAGGCAGACAAAAAACAAACAGACAAACAGGGGTGAAAACATAACCTCCATCCACCTTTGGTAGCGGGGGTAATAAAAAAAGCAAAATTGCATGAAAATTGATGATGTTATGCAGCCTTGACCTTTGAACTTTTTTTGTTTAAAAAAAGCAATATTGCTTCTAGCGTTTAATTGGTGAATCGATTCTGTGACCTAATATGCAAATTCTTAAAATTTCAGGTCAATCGGATGAAAATTGATGATTTTATATGATGCTGACCTTTGACCTTTTGACCAATTATTATTATTTTGCCTTCTCCGTATTATCATAACAAAAGCTTTGGTCAAAGTTTGATGACTATAGCTGAAATGGTTAAAAAAAAGTTACGACCTGGACAGACACACGCGCGCACACACACACACACACACACACACACACACACACACAGTAGTTATTGCAAAATCCCACGCAAAGTAGGGATAGTTACAAGAGGGTTTTCAGAATCATTGGAATTTAAATTCCAATTTCTTTCCTGGAAGTCCTTGCAGTGTCCATGTGTCTTATACCTCTCCCACGCCCTCTCTTTCTCACATTTATCTCGATGTCCTTGCTCTCAAATGTTGTGTTTGTGTCCTTCCCCCTCTCTCCCCATCTTGTCTACCGCTCCCCTTATTTTGTGTTTTCTGTGTCGGTGTGACTTTTTGTGTGATTAATGTTCGCTCTTTCACGAGCCTCGATGTTGTATTTAAAAAAAACAAAACGAAGCTGTCAAAATTGATGTGAAAACGCATGTGGAAATAGGCTAAAGGGTTAATTACTGGGTGTGAGGTTGCCAAACGTGCCAAATATCCAAGAACATTCCTTCTTTTAAAATATTTAAAGATTGTTTGGTTGCCATTACCTGACTGAGATTTCAGGAAGTACCTAATCTCAAAGGTTTTGTTTGTATATCATTTCAGATATTCAACTGTTTTGCCAATTCCAGTATTTTCCTGTCATTTCTGTTTTTGTGCCTGAATTATAATTGGACAGTGGAGGGCCAACATTAAGTTTCAGTGGGAATTACACAACCTGGATATGCTCAGTGTATTGCAAAGAATGTCGGGAAGTTGGATCTCGGCCGGGTCCCAGAGGTCCAATTGACTATCCCGAAAGAATTGTGCTCCAGACCCAATGGTGCAAATTATTCAATCATAAAGAACAGCCAAACGATAATAATCCTATGCAATTGTTCCTAAAAATGTAGTGTCCACAGCTGGTGTTTTTCCTGCAACACTGAGATGCTCTGTCGTTACTCCAGTTTTGAAGAATCCTTCTTTGGACAAAGAAGAATTAAGTGTCTCAAATTTACCAAATTTATATATAGCCAACTGGTGATGGTGGTAGAGAGTATTACAATTTCCTTTTTTACCTGGGCAATGCTGAGGTTAAAGCACTCTTTGCACAGGTAAATTTGTCCTCCCCCTCCCCCCTCTGCCTACTCTCCTTTCCCCTCCTCTCTCCCCTTCCCTCACACCCCCTCATCTGAGCATCACCTGGTACTTCATCTAGTTCATTTATATGCAATCACTCTTCATTCAGACCTTGGCAAAATCACAAGCTGATCAATCTTGACGAATCTCATTGTCTCACGAGCTCTTTCCGAAAGGACCAACTGGCAACGCCCCTCCCCCATCTACCGGTACTTTCTTAACAATCCTCTTGAGGAAGTTCAGTCACTCAAACTCCTGGGTCTCACTATCAGTCATGATGTTTCTTGGGCAAATCACATTTCAAAGTTGGCCTCCAAGGCCAGCCGCTGACTGGGCATCCTCCACCATACAAAGTCCTTCCTTGGCACACATAAACTCCATCAACATTCAAGGCCTTCATCCACTGCTTGATGGAGTACTGCTCTCCCCTCATGGGCTGGCTCACCTGCCTCACTCACATCTTGCTCAGCATGATGTCGTGAAAACCAAGGCCTTCAGGATTATTGGAATCTCCCGCGATGGAACTGAGTCTATGCATCTATCACTTCCCCATCACAGACATGTTGGTGGTCTCTCGTTATGCTCCCACCTCCTTTCCGGTCTTGCACTCCATGTTTTCTCCTCTCCCAGGTTGCTACAAGGCACACATGGTCCACCAACAACCCCCTTCTGGTGAAACTACCTATATCCAAGATCACTGTTCACCTCCACTCATTCGTTCCTCCTCTTTCCCACTTGTGGAACCAACTACCGCATTCTCTTCAATGTCATTCTTCTCTCCAGGTCTTCAAGACAGCTGTTCACCACCATCTCAGATCTTCCCCAACCCAAAACCATGATCCTTTCTACCCTTGTAAACCTCCCCCCAACCCAATCTCTCCTCCTTCCAAATTTCCAGTTTTCCCTCCCGAGAGTTCCCTTCTGTATCCATCTTGTCCACCCCCAGGCATCTTCTCCTGCCCCCCATTCCATTCTTCCCCACACCCATTGTTTGTCCGCCTCCCACAGTCTTGGCCTTCAACTCTGCTGTTGGTGTTTCCCCTTTCTCTGCTTTTCCTTTTGTCTTGTTCCATCCTGATCCGTTCAATGTACTTGCTCTTCCATGAGCCTCGACTATTTATACTAAAAAAAAGGAAAACATAATTCACCTAACCAGATCTGGTGATTGTGTTTGTACTCACTTTTGTCTCTCTAAGTGCCTCGATGACATACAGGCATGACTGATACATAGGACGTTGAAACTGAATTCTAGTAAGACCTAATTACCTCCATCACCGAAGGTGTATGGAGGTTATCTTTTCACCCTTGTCTGTTTGTCTGTGAGCAGGATATCTCCAAAAGTTATGGACGAATGCGGACAAAACTTCATGGACAGGTGTGTGACAAGGGCGAATTGGTGTGATTCTGGTGAAGATCCGGATCTGGATCTATTGTAAATATTCCCACATAACATCCATGTTAAACCAATTGCACTGGATCCCATTAACAGAGAATACAATATAGAATAATTCTTCAAACTTTCAAGTCTAGAAGTCCTTGTGACCTCGTCATCGTCTCGTCTAGTATACATCTCATGTTTTACACAGCAGAAAACACCTTATTCACTTCATTCTGCAGGAGCTCCTTCTCTTCTCTTATTGCATATGAATTCCACAAAAGGCAGGCCATACAGTCACATGAAAAAGTAAGTACACCCCATGTAAAGTTTTGACCTTTTCAACATATTTCAACATACAGCTATTTGATCTTCATTTCAACAATATTGATGGATAAGGTGATATAATATAACAAATATCATGAAACATTTACATTTTGTAGTCCATTGTATAATTTAAATAAACATAAATGCAAATTTCGCATGTGGAAAAACTAAGTACACCCTTGGCTCTAATAGGTGGTATTGCCCCCTTTGGCAGAAACAACCTCAAGTAGGCGTTTCTTATAACTGTCTACCAGTCTCTGTCATCGACTGGGAGAAATTTTTGCCCACTCCTCCATGCAGAATTATTTCAGCTGTGCGATGTTTGAGGGGTTTATTGCAAGCACAGCTTGTTTCAAATCCCCCCACAACATCTCGATGGGATTTAGATCCGGGCTTTGACTTGGCCATTCCAGAACCCTCCATTTCTTTCTTTTCAGCCATTCCTTGGTGGATTTACTGGTATGTTTAGGGTCATTGTCATGTTGCAAGGTTCACCTCCGGTTGAGCTTCAACTTTCCGACAGATGGCCTCACATTATCCTCAAGCACCCTCTGGTACAATGAAGAATTCATAGTGGATTATATGATGGTGAGTTGCCCAGGCCCTGATGCAGCAAAGCTGCCCCAAACCATATTTCCACCACAATACTTTGCAGTTGGTATCAGGTTCTTGTGGTCAAATGCTGTCTTTGGTTTTCGCCAAACATGTCTTCTGGTACTGTGGCCAAATAGCTCTACCTTTGCCTCATCTGTCCAGAGCACATTGTTCCAGAAGTGCTGGTCTTTGCCTAGGTGTTCATTGGCAAATTTACTCTTGCCTTGATGTTCTTTCTGGACAGCAAACGTTTCCTCCTGACACACCTCCCATGTAGATCAAATTTGTGCATCCTCTTTCTAATGTAGACACGTGCACTTTGACATCAACAGTGGCAAGAGCTACCTGTAGGTCCCATGATGACATTCTGGGGTTCTTAGAGACTTCTTTCAGCATCTTGCGGTCTGCTCTCGGGCTGAACTTGCTGGGGCGGCCTGGCCTGAACAAGTTGGCAGTTGTTTGGAATATTCTCCACTTGTAGATGATCTTCCGGACAGTCGAATGATTGATTTCAAATTGTTTGGAGATCTTTTTAAATCCCTTCCCAAACTCGTAAGCATCTATAACCTTCTTTCTGAAGGTCTCAGAGAGCTCTTTTGATCTCGGCATGGTGACGCCGCACACTTCAACAACAAAGAGCAAACCAAACGAAATGTCTGAGGTTTAAATAAGACAGGTTCCTCCAAGATCCTCTCTAACGATGTTCTAATCATTTGCACCTGAGCTGGTGCACCTGATTCTAATTTTAGGTGTTTGAAGTAGTAATAAATGGAGGGGTGTACTTACTTTTTCCACATGCGAAATTTGCATTTATGTTTATTTAAATTATACAATGGACTACAAAATGTAAATGTTTCATGATATTTGTTATATTATATCACCTTTATCTATCAATATTGTTGAAATGAAGATCAAACAGCTGTATGTTGAAATATGTTGAAAAAGTCAAAACTTTACATGGGGTGTTTACTCATACTTACTTTTTCACGTGACTGTAGTTCCTTTCAATCAAAGGCTTTGAAACAAACTCTCAATTTGAATGAGAAGTATTATTTGCAGAGATGTAAGCAATGATAATGAGGACAGTCTGTGTGATTGATTATGATGTAAATGCTGAAATTAATGGATCAACACTCACTTGTCAAACAAAGGTGGGAACCATTTCTTCTGTAATAATCCATCATCAGGCTGTGGTGTGAACATCCTACAAGGAGCATATGACACATCAGCACCACAAAATATCCACTGGAATTTCAACATAAAATTAGTTTCCTTGTGATGATACTGTCCTAACCGGCATGCAGGAGCTGCTAGTTCTGTGGTGGCGTAGAGGTAGTTAAAATTATATTTCTTCGGGCATTTAATTAATTTATCAAAATGGGATAAATATTTCATCTTGTGAAATATTCATTGTTGCAAACTGTCTGGCATTAACATGGATTTTCCCCAGAATTTGCTGCCATGTTGAACTGCATGTAAAATGTCTGTATTTGCTGCCATGTTGAAATGCATGTAAAATGTCTGTATTTGCTGCCATGTTGAAATGCATGTAAAATGTCTGTATTTGCTGCCATGTTGAAATGCATGTAAAATGTCTGTATTTGCTACCATGTTGAAATGCATGTAAAATGTCTGTATTTGCTACCATGTTGAAATGAATGTAAAATGTCTGTATTTGCTGCCATATTGAAATGAATGTAAAATATCTGTATTTGCTGCCATGTTGAAATGCATGTAAAATGTCTGTATTTGCTACCATGTGGAAATGCATGTAAAATGTCTGTTCAGTATTTGCTACCATGTGGAAATGCATGTAAAATGTCTGTATTTGCTACCATGTTGAAATGAATGTAAAATGTCTGTATTTGCTACCATGTGGAAATGCATGTAAAATGTCTGTATTTGCGACCATGTGGAAATGCATGTAAAATGTCTGTATTTGCTGCCATGTGGAAATGCATGTAAAATGTCTGTATTTGCTACCATGTGGAAATGCATGTAAAATGTCTGTATTTGCTGCCATGTTGAAATGCATGTAAAATGTCTGTATTTGCTACCATGTTGAAATGCATGTAAAATGTCTGTATTTGCTGCCATGTTGAAATGCATGTAAAATGTCTGTATTTGCTCTCATGTTGAAATGCATGTAAAATGTCTGTATTTGCTGCCATGTTGAAATGCATGTGAAATGTCTGTATTTGCTGCCATGTTTAAATGCATGTAAAATGTCTGTATTTGCGACCATGTGGAAATGCATGTAAAATGTCTGTATTTGCTACCACGTTGAAATGCATGTAAAATGTCTGTATTTGCTACCATGTGGAAATGCATGTAAAATGTCTGTATTTGCTACCATGTGGAAATGCATGTAAAATGTCTGTATTTGCGACCATGTGGAAATGCATGTAAAATGTCTGTATTTGTTGCCATGTTGAAATGCATGTAAAATGTCTGTATTTGCTACCATGTTGAAATGCATGTAAAATGTCTGTATTTGCTGCCATGTTGAAATGCATGTGAAATGTCTGTATTTGCTGCCATGTTGAAATGCATGTGAAATGTCTGTATTTGCTGCCATGTTGAAATGCATGTAAAATGTCTGTACCATGTTGTTGTACCATGTTCTACCATGTTCTACCTGTACCATGTTTTACCATGTTGAAATGCATGTAAAATGTCTGTATTTGCTGCCACGTTGAAATGCATGTAAAATGTCTGTATTTGCTACCATGTGGAAATGCATGTAACATGTCTGTATTTGCTACCATGTGGAAATGCATGTAAAATGTCTGTATTTGCGACCATGTGGAAATGCATGTAAAATGTCTGTATTTGTTGCCATGTTGAAATGTATGTAAAATGTCTGTATTTGCTGCCACGTTGAAATGCATGTAAAATTTCTGTATTTGCTGCCATGTTGAAATGCATTTAAAATGTCTCTATTTGCTGCCATGTTGAAATGCATGTAAAAGGTCTGTATTTGCTGCCATGTGGAAATGCATGTAACATGTCTGTATTTGCTGCCATGTTGAAATGCATGTAAAATGTCTGTATTTGCTACCATGTTGAAATGCATGTACAATGTCTGTATTTGCTGCCATGTTGAAATGCATGTAAAATGTCTGTATTTGCTACCATGTTGAAATGCATGTAAAATGTCTGTATTTGCTACCATGTTGAAATGCATGTAAAATGTCTGTATTGGCTGCCATGTTGAAATGCATGTAAAATGTCTGTATTTGCTGCCATGTTGAAATGCATGTAAAATGTCTGTATTTGCTGCCATGTTGAAATGCATGTAAAATGTCTGTATTTGCTGCCATGTTGAAATGCATGTAAAATGTCTGTAATTGCTACCATGTTGAAATGCATGTAAAATGTCTGTATTTGCTACCATGTTGAAATGCATGTAAAATGTCTGTATTTGCTGCCATGTTGAAATGCATGTAAAATGTCTGTATTTGCTACCATGTTGAAATACATGTAAAATGTCTGTATTTGCTACCATGTTGAAATACATGTAGAATGTCTGTATTTGCTGCCATGTGGAAATGCATGTAAAATGTCTGTATTTGCTACCATGTGGAAATGCATGTAAAATGTCTTTATTTGCGACCATGTTGAAATGCATGTAAAATGTCTCTATTTGCTGCCATGTTGAAATGCCTGTAAAATGTCTGTATTTGCTGCCATGTTGAAATGCATGTAAAATGTCTGTATTTGCTGCCATGTTGAAATGCATGTGAAATGTCTGTATTTGCTGCCATGTTGAAATGCATGTAAAATGTCTGTACCATGTTGTTGTACCATGTTCTACCTGTACCATGTGCTACCATGTTGAAATGCATGTGAAATGTCTGTATTTGGTGCCATGTTGAAATGCATGTAAAATGTCTGTATTTGCTACCACGTTGAAATGCATGTAAAATGTCTGTATTTGCTAACATGTGGAAATGCATGTAAAATGTCTGTATTTGCTACCATGTGGAAATGCATGTAAAATGTCTGTATTTGCTACCATGTGGAAATGCATGTAAAATGTCTGTATTTGCTGCCATGTTGAAATGCATGTAAAATGTCTGTATTTGCTACCATGTTGAAATGCATGTAAAATGTCTGTATTTGCTACCATGTTGAAATACATGTAAAATGTCTGTATTGGCTGCCATGTTGAAATGTATGTAAAATGTCTGTATTTGCTGCCATGTTGAAATGCATGTAAAATGTCTGTATTTGCTGCCATGTTGAAATGCATGTAAAATGTCTGTAATTGCTACCATGTTGAAATGCATGTAAAATGTCTGTATTTGCTGCCATGTTGAAATGCATGTAAAATGTCTGTATTTGCTGCCATGTTGAAATGCATGTAAAATGTCTTTATTTGCTACCATGTTGAAATACATGTAAAATGTCTGTATTTGCAACCATGTTGAAATACATGTAGAATGTCTGTATTTGCTGCCATGTTGAAATGCATGTAAAATGTCTGTATTTGCTACCATGTGGAAATGCATGTAAAATGTCTGTATTTGCTACCATGTGGAAATGCATGTAAAATGTCTGTATTTGCTACCATGTTGAAATGCATGTAAAATGTCTGTACAGTATTAGCTACCATGTTGAAATGCATGTAAAATGTCTGTATTTGCTGCCATGTTGAAATGCATGTGAAATGTCTGTATTTGCTGCCATGTTGAAATGCATGTAAAATGTCTGTACCATGTTGTTGTACCATGTTCTACCATGTTCTACCTGTACCATGTTCTACCATGTTGAAATGCATGTAAAATGTCTGTATTTGCTGCCATGTTGAAATGCATGTAAAATGTCTGTATTTGCTGCCACGTTGAAATGCATGTAAAATGTCTGTATTTGCTACCATGTGGAAATGCATGTAAAATGTCTGTATTTGCTACCATGTGGAAATGCATGTAAAATGTCTGTATTTGCGACCATGTGGAAATGCATGTAAAATGTCTGTATTTGTTGCCATGTTGAAATGTACGTAAAATGTCTGTATTTGCTGCCACGTTGAAATGCATGTAAAATTTCTGTATTTGCTGCCATATTGAAATGCATTTAAAATGTCTCTATTTGCTGCCATGTTGAAATGCATGTAAAATGTCTGTATTTGCTGCCATGTTGAAATGCATGTAAAATGTCTGTATTTGCTACCATGTTGAAATGCATGTAAAATGTCTGTATTTGCTACCATGTTGAAATGCATGTAAAATGTCAGTATTTGCTGCCATGTTGAAATGCATGTAAAATGTCTGTATTTGCTACCACGTTGAAATGCATGTAAAATGTCTGTATTTGCTACCATGTGGAAATGCATGTAAAATGTCTGTATTTGCTACCATGTGGAAATGCATGTAAAATGTCTGTATTTGCGACCATGTGGAAATGCATGTAAAATGTCTGTATTTGTTGCCATG
Organism: Myxine glutinosa; assembly: GCF_964187855.1. NCBI lineage: Eukaryota > Metazoa > Chordata > Myxini > Myxiniformes > Myxinidae > Myxine > Myxine glutinosa. Next base: position 160,937,751 of record NC_136266.1, read on the forward strand.
TTGAAATGTATGTAAAATGTCTGTATTTGCTGCCACGTTGAAATGCATTTAAAATGTCTCTATTTGCTGCCATGTTGAAATGCATGTAAAAGGTCTGTATTTGCTACCATGTGGAAATGCATGTAACATGTCTGTAGTTGCTACGATGTTGAAATGCATGTAAAATGTCTGTATTTGCTACCATGTTGAAATGCATGTACAATGTCTGTATTTGCTGCCATGTTGAAATGCATGTAAAATGTCTGTATTTGCTACCATGTTGAAATGCATGTAAAATGTCTGTATTTGCTCCCATGTTGAAATGCATGTAAAATGTCTGTATTGGCTGCCATGTTGAAATGCATGTAAAATGTCTGTATTTGCTGCCATGTTGAAATGCATGTAAAATGTCTGTATTTGCTGCCATGTTGAAATGCATGTAAAATGTCTGTAAATGCTACCATGTTGAAATGCATGTAAAATGTCTGTATTTGCTACCATGTTGAAATGCATGTAAAATGTCTGTATTTGCGACCATGTTGAAATGCATGTAAAATGTCTGTATTTGCGACCATGTGGAAATGCATGTAAAATGTCTGTATTTGCTGCCATGTGGAAATGCATGTAAAATGTCTGTATTTGCTACCATGTGGAAATGCATGTAAAATGTCTGTATTTGCTGCCATGTTGAAATGCATGTAAAATGTCTGTATTTGCTACCATGTTGAAATGCATGTAAAATGTCTGTATTTGCTGCCATGTTGAAATGCATGTAAAATGTCTGTATTTGCTATCATGTTGAAATGCATGTAAAATGTCTGTATTTGCTGCCATGTTGAAATGCATGTGAAATGTCTGTATTTGCTGCCATGTTGAAATGCATGTAAAATGTCTGTATTTGCGACCATGTGGAAATGCATGTAAAATGTCTGTATTTGCTACCACGTTGAAATGCATGTAAAATGTCTGTATTTGCTACCATGTGGAAATGCATGTAAAATGTCTGTATTTGCTACCATGTGGAAATGCATGTAAAATGTCTGTATTTGCGACCATGTGGAAATGCATGTAAAATGTCTGTATTTGTTGCCATGTTGAAATGCATGTAAAATGTCTGTATTTGCTACCATGTGGAAATGCATGTAAAATGTCTGTTCAGTATTTGCTACCATGTGGAAATGCATGTAAAATGTCTGTATTTGCTACCATGTTGAAATGCATGTAAAATGTCTGTATTTGCGACCATGTGGAAATGCATGTAAAATGTCTGTATTTGCTTCCATGTTGAAATGCATGTAAAATGTCTGTATTTGCTACCATGTTGAAATGCATGTAAAATGTCTGTATTTGCTGCCATGTTGAAATGCATGTAAAATGTCTGTATTTGCTGCCATGTTGAAATGCATGTGAAATGTCTGTATTTGCTGCCATGTTGAAATGCATGTAAAATGTCTGTACCATGTTGTTGTACCATGTTCTACCATGTTCTACCTGTACCATGTTTTACCATGTTGAAATGCATGTAAAATGTCTGTATTTGCTGCCACGTTGAAATGCATGTAAAATGTCTGTATTTGCTACCATGTGGAAATGCATGTAACATGTCTGTATTTGCTACCATGTGGAAATGCATGTAAAATGTCTGTATTTGCGACCATGTGGAAATGCATGTAAAATGTCTGTATTTGTTGCCATGTTGAAATGTATGTAAAATGTCTGTATTTGCTGCCACGTTGAAATGCATGTAAAATTTCTGTATTTGCTGCCATGTTGAAATGCATTTAAAATGTCTCTATTTGCTGCCATGTTGAAATGCATGTAAAAGGTCTGTATTGGCTGCCATGTTGAAATGCATGTAAAATGTCTGTATTTGCTGCCATGTTGAAATGCATGTAAAATGTCTGTATTTGCTGCCATGTTGAAATGCATGTAAAATGTCTGTATTTGCTGCCATGTTGAAATGCATGTAAAATGTCTGTAATTGCTACCATGTTGAAATGCATGTAAAATGTCTGTATTTGCTACCATGTTGAAATGCATGTAAAATGTCTGTATTTGCTGCCATGTTGAAATGCATGTAAAATGTCTGTATTTGCTACCATGTTGAAATACATGTAAAATGTCTGTATTTGCTACCATGTTGAAATACATGTAGAATGTCTGTATTTGCTGCCATGTGGAAATGCATGTAAAATGTCTGTATTTGCTACCATGTGGAAATGCATGTAAAATGTCTTTATTTGCGACCATGTTGAAATGCATGTAAAATGTCTCTATTTGCTGCCATGTTGAAATGCATGTAAAATGTCTGTATTTGCTGCCATGTTGAAATGCATGTAAAATGTCTGTATTTGCTGCCATATTGAAATGCATGTGAAATGTCTGTATTTGCTGCCATGTTGAAATGCATGTAAAATGTCTGTACCATGTTGTTGTACCATGTTCTACCATGTTCTACCTGTACCATGTGCTACCATGTTGAAATGCATGTAAAATGTCTGTATTTGGTGCCATGTTGAAATGCATGTAAAATGTCTGTATTTGCTACCACGTTGAAATGCATGTAAAATGTCTGTATTTGCTAACATGTGGAAATGCATGTAAAATGTCTGTATTTGCTACCATGTGGAAATGCATGTAAAATGTCTGTATTTGCTGCCATGTTGAAATGCATGTAAAATGTCTGTATTTGCGACCATGTTGAAATGCATGTAAAATGTCTGTATTTGCTACCATGTTGAAATGCATGTAAAATGTCTGTATTGGCTGCCATGTTGAAATGCATGTAAAATGTCTGTATTTGCTGCCATGTTGAAATGCATGTAAAATGTCTGTATTTGCTGCCATGTTGAAATGCATGTAAAATGTCTGTAATTGCTACCATGTTGAAATGCATGTAAAATGTCTGTATATGCTACCATGTTGAAATGCATGTAAAATGTCTGTATTTGCTGCCATGTTGAAATGCATGTAAAATGTCTTTATTTGCTACCATGTTGAAATACATGTAAAATGTCTGTATTTGCTACCATGTTGAAATACATGTAGAATGTCTGTATTTGCTGCCATGTTGAAATGCATGTAAAATGTCTGTATTTGCTACCATGTGGAAATGCATGTAAAATGTCTGGATTTGCTGCCATGTTGAAATGCATGTAAAATGTCTGTATTTGCTGCCATGTTGAAATGCATGTAAAATGTCTGTATTTGCTGCCATGTTGAAATGCATGTGAAATGTCTGTATTTGCTGCCATGTTGAAATGCATGTAAAATGTCTGTACCATGTTGTTGTACCATGTTCTACCTGTACCATGTTTTACCATGTTGAAATGCATGTAAAATGTCTGTATTTGCTGCCACGTTGAAATGCATGTAAAATGTCTATATTTGCTACCATGTGGAAATGCATGTAACATGTCTGTATTTGCTACCATGTGGAAATGCATGTAAAATGTCTGTATTTGCGACCATGTGGAAATGCATGTAAAATGTCTGTATTTGTTGCCATGTTGAAATGTATGTAAAATGTCTGTATTTGCTGCCACGTTGAAATGCATGTAAAATTTCTGTATTTGCTGCCATGTTGAAATGCATGTAAAATGTCTGTATTTGCTGCCATGTTGAAATGCATGTAAAATGTCTGTATTTGCTGCCATGTTGAAATGCATGTAAAATGTCTGTAAATGCTACCATGTTGAAATGCATGTAAAATGTCTGTATTTGCTACCATGTTGAAATGCATGTAAAATGTCTGTATTTGCGACCATGTGGAAATGCATGTAAAATGTCTGTATTTGCTGCCATGTGGAAATGCATGTAAAATGTCTGTATTTGCTACCATGTGGAAATGCATGTAAAATGTCTGTATTTGCTGCCATGTTGAAATGCATGTAAAATGTCTGTATTTGCTACCATGTTGAAATGCATGTAAAATGTCTGTATTTGCTGCCATGTTGAAATGCATGTAAAATGTCTGTATTTGCTATCATGTTGAAATGCATGTAAAATGTCTGTATTTGCTGCCATGTTGAAATGCATGTGAAATGTCTGTATTTGCTGCCATGTTGAAATGCATGTAAAATGTCTGTATTTGCTACCATGTTGAAATGCATGTAAAATGTCTGTATTTGCTACCATGTTGAAATGCATGTAAAATGTCTGTATTGGCTGCCATGTTGAAATGCATGTAAAATGTCTGTATTTGCTGCCATGTTGAAATGCATGTAAAATGTCTGTATTTGTTGCCATGTTGAAATGTATGTAAAATGTCTGTATTTGCTGCCACGTTGAAATGCATGTAAAATTTCTGTATTTGCTGCCATGTTGAAATGCATTTAAAATGTCTCTATTTGCTGCCATGTTGAAATGCATGTAAAAGGTCTGTATTGGCTGCCATGTTGAAATGCATGTAAAATGTCTGTATTTGCTGCCATGTTGAAATGCATGTAAAATGTCTGTATTTGCTGCCATGTTGAAATGCATGTAAAATGTCTGTATTTGCTGCCATGTTGAAATGCATGTAAAATGTCTGTAATTGCTACCATGTTGAAATGCATGTAAAATGTCTGTATTTGCTACCATGTTGAAATGCATGTAAAATGTCTGTATTTGCTGCCATGTTGAAATGCATGTAAAATGTCTGTATTTGCTACCATGTTGAAATACATGTAAAATGTCTGTATTTGCTACCATGTTGAAATACATGTAGAATGTCTGTATTTGCTGCCATGTGGAAATGCATGTAAAATGTCTGTATTTGCTACCATGTGGAAATGCATGTAAAATGTCTTTATTTGCGACCATGTTGAAATGCATGTAAAATGTCTCTATTTGCTGCCATGTTGAAATGCATGTAAAATGTCTGTATTTGCTGCCATGTTGAAATGCATGTAAAATGTCTGTATTTGCTGCCATATTGAAATGCATGTGAAATGTCTGTATTTGCTGCCATGTTGAAATGCATGTAAAATGTCTGTACCATGTTGTTGTACCATGTTCTACCATGTTCTACCTGTACCATGTGCTACCATGTTGAAATGCATGTAAAATGTCTGTATTTGGTGCCATGTTGAAATGCATGTAAAATGTCTGTATTTGCTACCACGTTGAAATGCATGTAAAATGTCTGTATTTGCTAACATGTGGAAATGCATGTAAAATGTCTGTATTTGCTACCATGTGGAAATGCATGTAAAATGTCTGTATTTGCTGCCATGTTGAAATGCATGTAAAATGTCTGTATTTGCGACCATGTTGAAATGCATGTAAAATGTCTGTATTTGCTACCATGTTGAAATGCATGTAAAATGTCTGTATTGGCTGCCATGTTGAAATGCATGTAAAATGTCTGTATTTGCTGCCATGTTGAAATGCATGTAAAATGTCTGTATTTGCTGCCATGTTGAAATGCATGTAAAATGTCTGTAATTGCTACCATGTTGAAATGCATGTAAAATGTCTGTATATGCTACCATGTTGAAATGCATGTAAAATGTCTGTATTTGCTGCCATGTTGAAATGCATGTAAAATGTCTTTATTTGCTACCATGTTGAAATACATGTAAAATGTCTGTATTTGCTACCATGTTGAAATACATGTAGAATGTCTGTATTTGCTGCCATGTTGAAATGCATGTAAAATGTCTGTATTTGCTACCATGTGGAAATGCATGTAAAATGTCTGGATTTGCTGCCATGTTGAAATGCATGTAAAATGTCTGTATTTGCTGCCATGTTGAAATGCATGTAAAATGTCTGTATTTGCTGCCATGTTGAAATGCATGTGAAATGTCTGTATTTGCTGCCATGTTGAAATGCATGTAAAATGTCTGTACCATGTTGTTGTACCATGTTCTACCTGTACCATGTTTTACCATGTTGAAATGCATGTAAAATGTCTGTATTTGCTGCCACGTTGAAATGCATGTAAAATGTCTATATTTGCTACCATGTGGAAATGCATGTAACATGTCTGTATTTGCTACCATGTGGAAATGCATGTAAAATGTCTGTATTTGCGACCATGTGGAAATGCATGTAAAATGTCTGTATTTGTTGCCATGTTGAAATGTATGTAAAATGTCTGTATTTGCTGCCACGTTGAAATGCATGTAAAATTTCTGTATTTGCTGCCATGTTGAAATGCATGTAAAATGTCTGTATTTGCTGCCATGTTGAAATGCATGTAAAATGTCTGTATTTGCTGCCATGTTGAAATGCATGTAAAATGTCTGTAAATGCTACCATGTTGAAATGCATGTAAAATGTCTGTATTTGCTACCATGTTGAAATGCATGTAAAATGTCTGTATTTGCGACCATGTGGAAATGCATGTAAAATGTCTGTATTTGCTGCCATGTGGAAATGCATGTAAAATGTCTGTATTTGCTACCATGTGGAAATGCATGTAAAATGTCTGTATTTGCTGCCATGTTGAAATGCATGTAAAATGTCTGTATTTGCTACCATGTTGAAATGCATGTAAAATGTCTGTATTTGCTGCCATGTTGAAATGCATGTAAAATGTCTGTATTTGCTATCATGTTGAAATGCATGTAAAATGTCTGTATTTGCTGCCATGTTGAAATGCATGTGAAATGTCTGTATTTGCTGCCATGTTGAAATGCATGTAAAATGTCTGTATTTGCTACCATGTTGAAATGCATGTAAAATGTCTGTATTTGCTACCATGTTGAAATGCATGTAAAATGTCTGTATTGGCTGCCATGTTGAAATGCATGTAAAATGTCTGTATTTGCTGCCATGTTGAAATGCATGTAAAATGTCTGTATTTGCTGCCATGTTGAAATGCATGTAAAATGTCTGTATTTGCTGCCATGTTGAAATGCATGTAAAATGTCTGTAATTGCTACCATGTTGAAATGCATGTAAAATGTCTGTATTTGCTACCATGTTGAAATGCATGTAAAATGTCTGTATTTGCTGCCATGTTGAAATGCATGTAAAATGTCTGTATTTGCTACCATGTTGAAATACATGTAAAATGTCTCTATTTGCTGCCATGTTGAAATGCATGTAAAAGGTCTGTATTTGCTACCATGTGGAAATGCATGTAACATGTCTGTAGTTGCTACCATGTTGAAATGCATGTAAAATGTCTGTATTTGCTACCATGTGGAAATGCATGTACAATGTCTGTATTTGCTGCCATGTTGAAATGCATGTAAAATGTCTGTATTTGCGACCATGTTGAAATGCATGTAAAATGTCTGTATTTGCTACCATGTTGAAATGCATGTAAAATGTCTGTATTGGCTGCCATGTTGAAATGCATGTAAAATGTCTGTATTTGCTGCCATGTTGAAATGCATGTAAAATGTCTGTATTTGCTGCCATGTTGAAATGCATGTAAAATGTCTGTAATTGCTACCATGTTGAAATGCATGTAAAATGTCTGTATTTGCTACCATGTCGAAATGCATGTAAAATGTCTGTATTTGCTGCCATGTTGAAATGCATGTAAAATGTCTGTATTTGCGACCATGTGGAAATGCATGTAAAATGTCTGTATTTGCTACCACGTTGAAATGCATGTAAAATGTCTGTATTTGCTACCATGTGGAAATGCATGTAAAATGTCTGTATTTGCTACCATGTGGAAATGCATGTAAAATGTCTGTATTTGCGACCATGTGGAAATGCATGTAAAATGTCTGTATTTGTTGCCATGTTGAAATGCATGTAAAATGTCTGTATTTGCTACCATGTGGAAATGCATGTAAAATGTCTGTTCAGTATTTGCTACCATGTGGAAATGCATGTAAAATGTCTGTATTTGCTACCATGTTGAAATGCATGTAAAATGTCTGTATTTGCGACCATGTGGAAATGCATGTAAAATGTCTGTATTTGCTTCCATGTTGAAATGCATGTAAAATGTCTGTATTTGCTACCATGTTGAAATGCATGTAAAATGTCTGTATTTGCTGCCATGTTGAAATGCATGTAAAATGTCTGTATTTGCTGCCATGTTGAAATGCATGTGAAATGTCTGTATTTGCTGCCATGTTGAAATGCATGTAAAATGTCTGTACCATGTTGTTGTACCATGTTCTACCATGTTCTACCTGTACCATGTTTTACCATGTTGAAATGCATGTAAAATGTCTGTATTTGCTGCCACGTTGAAATGCATGTAAAATGTCTGTATTTGCTACCATGTGGAAATGCATGTAACATGTCTGTATTTGCTACCATGTGGAAATGCATGTAAAATGTCTGTATTTGCGACCATGTGGAAATGCATGTAAAATGTCTGTATTTGTTGCCATGTTGAAATGTATGTAAAATGTCTGTATTTGCTGCCACGTTGAAATGCATGTAAAATTTCTGTATTTGCTGCCATGTTGAAATGCATTTAAAATGTCTCTATTTGCTGCCATGTTGAAATGCATGTAAAAGGTCTGTATTGGCTGCCATGTTGAAATGCATGTAAAATGTCTGTATTTGCTGCCATGTTGAAATGCATGTAAAATGTCTGTATTTGCTGCCATGTTGAAATGCATGTAAAATGTCTGTATTTGCTGCCATGTTGAAATGCATGTAAAATGTCTGTAATTGCTACCATGTTGAAATGCATGTAAAATGTCTGTATTTGCTACCATGTTGAAATGCATGTAAAATGTCTGTATTTGCTGCCATGTTGAAATGCATGTAAAATGTCTGTATTTGCTACCATGTTGAAATACATGTAAAATGTCTGTATTTGCTACCATGTTGAAATACATGTAGAATGTCTGTATTTGCTGCCATGTGGAAATGCATGTAAAATGTCTGTATTTGCTACCATGTGGAAATGCATGTAAAATGTCTTTATTTGCGACCATGTTGAAATGCATGTAAAATGTCTCTATTTGCTGCCATGTTGAAATGCATGTAAAATGTCTGTATTTGCTGCCATGTTGAAATGCATGTAAAATGTCTGTATTTGCTGCCATATTGAAATGCATGTGAAATGTCTGTATTTGCTGCCATGTTGAAATGCATGTAAAATGTCTGTACCATGTTGTTGTACCATGTTCTACCATGTTCTACCTGTACCATGTGCTACCATGTTGAAATGCATGTAAAATGTCTGTATTTGGTGCCATGTTGAAATGCATGTAAAATGTCTGTATTTGCTACCACGTTGAAATGCATGTAAAATGTCTGTATTTGCTAACATGTGGAAATGCATGTAAAATGTCTGTATTTGCTACCATGTGGAAATGCATGTAAAATGTCTGTATTTGCTGCCATGTTGAAATGCATGTAAAATGTCTGTATTTGCGACCATGTTGAAATGCATGTAAAATGTCTGTATTTGCTACCATGTTGAAATGCATGTAAAATGTCTGTATTGGCTGCCATGTTGAAATGCATGTAAAATGTCTGTATTTGCTGCCATGTTGAAATGCATGTAAAATGTCTGTATTTGCTGCCATGTTGAAATGCATGTAAAATGTCTGTAATTGCTACCATGTTGAAATGCATGTAAAATGTCTGTATTTGCTACCATGTTGAAATGCATGTAAAATGTCTGTATTTGCTGCCATGTTGAAATGCATGTAAAATGTCTTTATTTGCTACCATGTTGAAATACATGTAAAATGTCTGTATTTGCTACCATGTTGAAATACATGTAGAATGTCTGTATTTGCTGCCATGTTGAAATGCATGTAAAATGTCTGTATTTGCTACCATGTGGAAATGCATGTAAAATGTCTGGATTTGCTGCCATGTTGAAATGCATGTAAAATGTCTGTATTTGCTGCCATGTTGAAATGCATGTAAAATGTCTGTATTTGCTGCCATGTTGAAATGCATGTGAAATGTCTGTATTTGCTGCCATGTTGAAATGCATGTAAAATGTCTGTACCATGTTGTTGTACCATGTTCTACCTGTACCATGTTTTACCATGTTGAAATGCATGTAAAATGTCTGTATTTGCTGCCACGTTGAAATGCATGTAAAATGTCTATATTTGCTACCATGTGGAAATGCATGTAACATGTCTGTATTTGCTACCATGTGGAAATGCATGTAAAATGTCTGTATTTGCGACCATGTGGAAATGCATGTAAAATGTCTGTATTTGTTGCCATGTTGAAATGTATGTAAAATGTCTGTATTTGCTGCCACGTTGAAATGCATGTAAAATTTCTGTATTTGCTGCCATGTTGAAATGCATGTAAAATGTCTGTATTTGCTGCCATGTTGAAATGCATGTAAAATGTCTGTATTTGCTGCCATGTTGAAATGCATGTAAAATGTCTGTAAATGCTACCATGTTGAAATGCATGTAAAATGTCTGTATTTGCTACCATGTTGAAATGCATGTAAAATGTCTGTATTTGCGACCATGTGGAAATGCATGTAAAATGTCTGTATTTGCTGCCATGTGGAAATGCATGTAAAATGTCTGTATTTGCTACCATGTGGAAATGCATGTAAAATGTCTGTATTTGCTGCCATGTTGAAATGCATGTAAAATGTCTGTATTTGCTACCATGTTGAAATGCATGTAAAATGTCTGTATTTGCTGCCATGTTGAAATGCATGTAAAATGTCTGTATTTGCTATCATGTTGAAATGCATGTAAAATGTCTGTATTTGCTGCCATGTTGAAATGCATGTGAAATGTCTGTATTTGCTGCCATGTTGAAATGCATGTAAAATGTCTGTATTTGCTACCATGTTGAAATGCATGTAAAATGTCTGTATTTGCTACCATGTTGAAATGCATGTAAAATGTCTGTATTGGCTGCCATGTTGAAATGCATGTAAAATGTCTGTATTTGCTGCCATGTTGAAATGCATGTAAAATGTCTGTATTTGCTGCCATGTTGAAATGCATGTAAAATGTCTGTATTTGCTGCCATGTTGAAATGCATGTAAAATGTCTGTAATTGCTACCATGTTGAAATGCATGTAAAATGTCTGTATTTGCTACCATGTTGAAATGCATGTAAAATGTCTGTATTTGCTGCCATGTTGAAATGCATGTAAAATGTCTGTATTTGCTACCATGTTGAAATACATGTAAAATGTCTCTATTTGCTGCCATGTTGAAATGCATGTAAAAGGTCTGTATTTGCTACCATGTGGAAATGCATGTAACATGTCTGTAGTTGCTACCATGTTGAAATGCATGTAAAATGTCTGTATTTGCTACCATGTGGAAATGCATGTACAATGTCTGTATTTGCTGCCATGTTGAAATGCATGTAAAATGTCTGTATTTGCGACCATGTTGAAATGCATGTAAAATGTCTGTATTTGCTACCATGTTGAAATGCATGTAAAATGTCTGTATTGGCTGCCATGTTGAAATGCATGTAAAATGTCTGTATTTGCTGCCATGTTGAAATGCATGTAAAATGTCTGTATTTGCTGCCATGTTGAAATGCATGTAAAATGTCTGTAATTGCTACCATGTTGAAATGCATGTAAAATGTCTGTATTTGCTACCATGTCGAAATGCATGTAAAATGTCTGTATTTGCTGCCATGTTGAAATGCATGTAAAATGTCTTTATTTGCTACCATGTTGAAATACATGTAAAATGTCTGTATTTGCTACCATGTTGAAATACATGTAGAATGTCTGTATTTGCTGCCATGTTGAAATGCATGTAAAATGTCTGTATTTGCTACCATGTGGAAATGCATGTAAAATGTCTGGATTTGCTGCCATGTTGAAATGCATGTAAAATGTCTGTATTTGCTGCCATGTTGAAATGCATGTAAAATGTCTGTATTTGCTGCCATGTTGAAATGCATGTGAAATGTCTGTATTTGCTGCCATGTTGAAATGCATGTAAAATGTCTGTACCATGTTGTTGTACCATGTTCTACCATGTTCTACCTGTACCATGTTTTACCATGTTGAAATGCATGTAAAATGTCTGTATTTGCTGCCACGTTGAAATGCATGTAAAATGTCTGTATTTGCTACCATGTGGAAATGCATGTAACATGTCTGTATTTGCTACCATGTGGAAATGCATGTAAAATGTCTGTATTTGCGACCATGTGGAAATGCATGTAAAATGTCTGTATTTGTTGCCATGTTGAAATGCATGTAAAATGTCTGTATTTGCTGCCATGTTGAAATGCATGTAAAATGTCTGTAAATGCTACCATGTTGAAATGCATGTAAAATGTCTGTATTTGCTACCATGTTGAAATGCATGTAAAATGTCTGTATTTGTTGCCATGTTGAAATGCATGTAAAATGTCTGTATTTGCTGCCATGTTGAAATGCATGTAAAATGTCTGTAAATGCTACCATGTTGAAATGCATGTAAAATTTCTGTATTTGCTGCCATGTTGAAATGCATGTAAAATGTCTGTATTTGCTGCCATGTTGAAATGCATGTAAAATGTCTGTATTTGCTGCCATGTTGAAATGCATGTAAAATGTCTGTAAATGCTACCATGTTGAAATGCATGTAAAATGTCTGTATTTGCTACCATGTTGAAATGCATGTAAAATGTCTGTATTTGCTACCATGTTGAAATGCATGTAAAATGTCTGTATTTGCGACCATGTGGAAATGCATGTAAAATGTCTGTATTTGCTGCCATGTGGAAATGCATGTAAAATGTCTGTATTTGCTACCATGTGGAAATGCATGTAAAATGTCTGTATTTGCTGCCATGCTGAAATGCATGTAAAATGTCTGTATTTGCTACCATGTTGAAATGCATGTAAAATGTCTGTATTTGCTACCATGTTGAAATGCATGTAAAATGTCTGTATTGGCTGCCATGTTGAAATGCATGTAAAATGTCTGTATTTGCTGCCATGTTGAAATGCATGTAAAATGTCTGTATTTGCTGCCATGTTGAAATGCATGTAAAATGTCTGTATTTGCTGCCATGTTGAAATGCATGTAAAATGTCTGTAATTGCTACCATGTTGAAATGCATGTAAAATGTCTGTATTTGCTACCATGTTGAAATGCATGTAAAATGTCTGTATTTGCTGCCATGTTGAAATGCATGTAAAATGTCTGTATTTGCTACCATGTTGAAATACATGTAAAATGTCTCTATTTGCTGCCATGTTGAAATGCATGTAAAAGGTCTGTATTTGCTACCATGTGGAAATGCATGTAACATGTCTGTAGTTGCTACCATGTTGAAATGCATGTAAAATGTCTGTATTTGCTACCATGTTGAAATGCATGTACAATGTCTGTATTTGCTGCCATGTTGAAATGCATGTAAAATGTCTGTATTTGCTACCATGTTGAAATGCATGTAAAATGTCTGTATTTGCTTCCATGTTGAAATGCATGTAAAATGTCTGTATTGGCTGCCATGTTGAAATGCATGTAAAATGTCTGTATTTGCTGCCATGTTGAAATGCATGTAAAATGTCTGTATTTGCTGCCATGTTGAAATGCATGTAAAATGTCTGTAAATGCTACCATGTTGAAATGCATGTAAAATGTCTGTATTTGCTACCATGTTGAAATGCATGTAAAATGTCTGTATTTGTTGCCATGTTGAAATGTATGTAAAATGTCTGTATTTGCTGCCACGTTGAAATGCATGTAAAATTTCTGTATTTGCTGCCATGTTGAAATGCATTTAAAATGTCTCTATTTGCTGCCATGTTGAAATGCATGTAAAAGGTCTGTATTTGCTGCCATGTGGAAATGCATGTAAAATGTCTGTATTTGCTACCATGTTGAAATGCATGTAAAATGTCTGTATTGGCTGCCATGTTGAAATGCATGTAAAATGTCTGTATTTGCTACCATGTTGAAATGCATGTACAATGTCTGTATTTGCTGCCATGTTGAAATGCATGTAAAATGTCTGTATTTGCTACCATGTTGAAATGCATGTAAAATGTCTGTATTTGCTACCATGTTGAAATGCATGTAAAATGTCTGTATTGGCTGCCATGTTGAAATGCATGTAAAATGTCTGTATTTGCTGCCATGTTGAAATGCATGTAAAATGTCTGTATTTGCTGCCATGTTGAAATGCATGTAAAATGTCTGTATTTGCTGCCATGTTGAAATGCATGTAAAATGTCTGTAATTGCTACCATGTTGAAATGCATGTAAAATGTCTGTATTTGCTACCATGTTGAAATGCATGTAAAATGTCTGTATTTGCTGCCATGTTGAAATGCATGTAAAATGTCTGTATTTGCTACCATGTTGAAATACATGTAAAATGTCTGTATTTGCTACCATGTTGAAATACATGTAGAATGTCTGTATTTGCTGCCATGTGGAAATGCATGTAAAATGTCTGTATTTGCTACCATGTGGAAATGCATGTAAAATGTCTTTATTTGCGACCATGTTGAAATGCATGTAAAATGTCTCTATTTGCTGCCATGTTGAAATGCATGTAAAATGTCTGTATTTGCTGCCATGTTGAAATGCATGTAAAATGTCTGTATTTGCTGCCATGTTGAAATGCATGTAAAATGTCTGTACCATGTTGTTGTACCATGTTCTACCATGTTCTACCTGTACCATGTGCTACCATGTTGAAATGCATGTAAAATGTCTGTATTTGGTGCCATGTTGAAATGCATGTAAAATGTCTGTATTTGCTACCACGTTGAAATGCATGTAAAATGTCTGTATTTGCTAACATGTGGAAATGCATGTAAAATGTCTGTATTTGCTACCATGTGGAAATGCATGTAAAATGTCTGTATTTGCTGCCATGTTGAAATGCATGTAAAATGTCTGTATTTGCGACCATGTTGAAATGCATGTAAAATGTCTGTATTTGCTACCATGTTGAAATGCATGTAAAATGTCTGTATTGGCTGCCATGTTGAAATGCATGTAAAATGTCTGTATTTGCTGCCATGTTGAAATGCATGTAAAATGTCTGTATTTGCTGCCATGTTGAAATGCATGTAAAATGTCTGTAATTGCTACCATGTTGAAATGCATGTAAAATGTCTGTATTTGCTACCATGTTGAAATGCATGTAAAATGTCTGTATTTGCTGCCATGTTGAAATGCATGTAAAATGTCTTTATTTGCTACCATGTTGAAATACATGTAAAATGTCTGTATTTGCTACCATGTTGAAATACATGTAGAATGTCTGTATTTGCTGCCATGTTGAAATGCATGTAAAATGTCTGTATTTGCTACCATGTGGAAATGCATGTAAAATGTCTGTATTTGCTACCATGTGGAAATGCATGTAAAATGTCTGTATTTGCTACCATGTTGAAATGCATGTAAAATGTCTGTACAGTATTAGCTACCATGTTGAAATGCATGTAAAATGTCTGTATTTGCTGCCATGTTGAAATGCATGTGAAATGTCTGTATTTGCTGCCATGTTGAAATGCATGTAAAATGTCTGTACCATGTTGTTGTACCATGTTCTACCATGTTCTACCTGTACCATGTTCTACCATGTTGAAATGCATGTAAAATGTCTGTATTTGCTGCCATGTTGAAATGCATGTAAAATGTCTGTATTTGCTGCCACGTTGAAATGCATGTAAAATGTCTGTATTTGCTACCATGTGGAAATGCATGTAAAATGTCTGTATTTGCTACCATGTGGAAATGCATGTAAAATGTCTGTATTTGCGACCATGTGGAAATGCATGTAAAATGTCTGTATTTGTTGCCATGTTGAAATGTACGTAAAATGTCTGTATTTGCTGCCACGTTGAAATGCATGTAAAATTTCTGTATTTGCTGCCATGTTGAAATGCATTTAAAATGTCTCTATTTGCTGCCATGTTGAAATGCATGTAAAAGGTCTGTATTTGCTACCATGTGGAAATGCATGTAACATGTCTGTAGCTGCTACTGTTACATATTTATGTGAATGTATGGGAATTACCATTCAGGTCTTTGCTTATCCATGTGTAATAGATTAAGGGTTGTTGTGGTTGGAGGGTCAGGAGCCCTTCTGAAAAGTGTCCGGAAACGGAAGTGACCGGAAAGGGAAGAGAAAAAAGACACGAGGAAGAAAAGCGACGAGTAGTATTCTTCCTCGCCCCGCTCCGACGAAAGGTGGGATCGACCTTGCGCTGCGTGGAAAAGCGGCGTTCCGAAGCCCGTCTGGCGAGAGGAGTTACCGGGACGTGTACCTACCCGGTGGAGACGTCAAGTTGACGTGGGGCCGTGCATCGACCCCGCGTCTGGCACCGTTCGCGGCACCGTCTAAACAGATGCGTACGGGTCGCACTTTGGGGCCTAACACGCCTTGCAAGCGGCGTGGGGCTTTCGGCTTGCTTTACCGTACCCACTTCGCGTGGCCACAAAGGGCTGCAGCCACGGTGCCTGGTACGATACCTGCCCGGTGGAAACACGTCCACCCGGGGTTCGTTCAACCGCCCGAGTGTGGCGACGCCGACCAGCATCTCGGTCAGGAGGGGCCCAGAGACATTGTGAGGGGCAGAGACCAAAAGGGGGTCGTGAGTACAGAAGTGGACACACATATATAAGATGGCCATCTTAATCATATAGGGAATTGATTGTGGATTGGGAATTGTTGATGGTTGTTTGTTGTTGATTGCTCGGGGAAAATCTCCGTGGTTGTATCATTGAAATTGTATGGTATCATTACCATTGAAATATATCCTGGAACATCAGTTTTCTCTTGGGTGGAATTCATATGGATTGCGTGGCGAAAGCGCGTATATAATACAACTTGCTGGCGAAGGTCCTCTCACGGTCCGGGGGTCACCGAGACCAGGTAGTCACCGAGGGGACCACGTAACAGAATTGGGGGCTCGTCCAAATTACGATTACGCAATTGGGTCTACGTCCGGGATCTAAAAGTGTATTTGTATAAAATAATAAAATAATATTTTTATTAATTAAAATTTATTAATTAAGTATTAATTGGAAATTTTTTGGGGAAATTGGGGTAAAGTCTTGGGTGAAGGTTAACAGGTGTTAACGATAGTCACCATGGCGTTTGTGGCACAGAACTTTGCGGTAACACCGAGTGAGGCACAGTTCCGAGCGTTACTAAAGTCGGACCTCTTGAAATTGGCCAAACATTTTAACTTGGAGGTCCGAACTAATTTGAGGAAGGCAGAGTTGCAGGCCACGGTGATACAATCTATGGTGGGATTAGGAACATGGGACGAGTTAGCCTGGGAGTGGCTACCCGAAGAACCAGAAGACGTTGAGCTCCGGAAACTGGAGTTGCAATTACGGAGCCAGGAACGGATTAAAGAAGAAGAAAGGAAAGCAGAAAAGGAAAGAGCAGAAGAAGAAAGGAAAGCAGAAGAGAGGAGAGAAGAGAAACAAGCAGAGGAAAGGAGAGTGGAACGAGAACTCCAGGAAAGGTTAGCAGAAGAAGAAAGGAAAGCAGAAAAGGAAAGAGCAGAAGAAGAAAGGAAAGCAGAAAAGGAAAGAGCAGAAGAAGAAAGGAAAGCAGAAGAGAGGAGAGAAGAGAAACAAGCAGAGGAAAGGAGAGTGGAAAGAGAACTCCAGGAAAGGTTAGAAGGGAGAAAAGCAGAGGAGAGGAGAGCTGCAAGGGACCTCGAAGCAGAGGAGAGAAAAGCGGAAAGGGAATTAAAGGAACGTGACATGGAGCTTCAGCAAGAAATCAAATTCAAGGAGCTGGAGTTAATGAGAGAACGGGGAGAGGCACCACCCTTGCTGACGGGGTCGACACCTAACCAGAAAACCTGGGATGTGGGCAGACATGTGAGGCTGGTTCCACCGTTCAGTGAAAAGGAAGTCGCGAAATTTTTTCCACACTTTGAGAAAGTGGCTCGACAATTAAACTGGCCGGAGGAGGCCTGGACCATACTCGTGCAAAGTGTGCTGGTGGGGAAAGCTCAGGAAATTTATTCGGCGCTACCAATGGACCAATGTGCAGATTATGAGGTGCTGAAGAAGCACATCCTCAAAGCCTATGAGTTGGTTCCGGAAGCTTACAGGCAAAAATTCAGGAATGCCAGGAAGAGGGAGAGTGAGACCCATGTGGAGTTTGCCAGAGTGAAAGAAAACATGTTTGATCGGTGGTGTGAGTCAAAAGGAGTCGGGAAAGACTTCGAAACATTGCGGGACTTGATCCTGGTGGAGGAATTCCAGCAGTGTGTCCACGAGGACATCAAAGTGTACCTGCAGGAAAAGAAAGTACCAAAGTTGTGGGACGCAGCCACCATGGCGGATGATTATGCCTTAACCCACCGAATAGGGGTCCACAAACCTAACTCCTCGCCTAGACTTCAGCAGGGGAGTTATGGAACACCCGGTGCGGAGAACGACCTTACATGGCGGCGGCCTCGAGATGATTATGGGGACAACTATGATACCCCACCTGTTCGAAATCAGAGGGATGCGGGCCCAAGACAAACTTATAGTTCGGGGGGCCCGAGGCAGACCACGAGTTTTTCCTCCGGGCCTACTTGCGCTTTTTGCAAGAAACCTGGACACTTGATGTCCAGTTGCTACCGCATGAACAAGGAAGACCCAGAGCGGAGTCTGACTATTACGACTCCAAATGCAATGGCCATTGTGAGAAATCGCCATCAAAAGGGTTACCAACCATTTATTTCAGAGGGGTTTGTGTCACGGGATGGAGCCTCGACTAACCGGAGACCGGTTAGGATATTGAGGGACACAGGGGCACATCAATCTTTAATGCTTGAAGGCATTTTGCCATGGTCCGAGGAGACGGCAACGGGGAATAGTGTTCGTTTACAGGGGATCGGGGGCGGTGTTAGTGCTCCACTTCATGTCATCCATTTGGAGTCCGATTTGGTGTCAGGACCGGTCACCGTCGGTTTACAAGCCACGCTTCCTGTAGAGGGTGTCTCTGTGGTTATCGGGAATGATTTGGCCGGGGGTCAAGTTTATGGTAACCTGAGGGTTGGTAAAGAGCCCAGCAGGGAAAATAACACCACACCAGCTCGGGATGGCGACAAAAGTGCCAAGTTATTTGTAGGGGGACTGAACTTCAAAACAGAGGAAGAAGTTCTGACCTCTGTCTTCAACAGATATGGGCCGCTGGTGGAAGTGCGGTTGGTAAGAGACTGGGAAACGCAACAGTCAAGAGGGTTCGGCTTTGTCACGTTTGCCAGCACAAAAGACGCCAGAGAGGCAGAGAAGAATTGGAATGGCAAGGATTTGGAGGGTCGGACCATAACAGTAGGGAAGGCATTTCGTAGGCGTCGAGAGGTCTACAGGAGAGGACAACTGGGCGGTAGTTTTGGTGGTGGCCGCAATCAATATTATTATGGAGGCTCCCTGAGTTACGGCCGCTCCCGAAGGAAGGATTGGCAAAGTAGTGGCCGAGAAGGAGACCGCTATTCATGGGACTACAGGGACAAGTGGTCCCACCCTAATTATTAGGGAAGTTCTGAGAAGTTGAAGCACTGAATGCGGCGGAGCCGCCGAGCCAAGATTCCTACACGAATTAACCGTGAACGCCGTTCCTAAAGGCGTCCATGTAGTGAACTTTCATGCACGGACTAACCGTGAACTCCACGTTCCTCAAGGCGCCCATGTAGAGAACTTTCCTGCACGGACTAACTGTGAACTCCACGTTCCTAAAGGCATCCATGTAGTGAATACTCGGCTTGGCCTCCCGGAAAAAGTGCTATCGAGTTGCTTAACTTTGGATCTTTGATCAACCCCTTAACCTTCATTCACAAGAAACTGACGGTCAAAGTCAGAGGGTCATGAGATGGAGTTTGATTTGGCAGGGACAATGTCGTTGCTGGTGCTTAGTCCAGAGGGAGTAATCTGGAGGGGTTGTGGTGAAATGTTGGTTGCTTTATTTTTAAGTGATAACTGTGCCCGGGGGGAACTGATAATGTGGGGGGGTTGAGTTATCTGGTTTGTTTCTCCAAATTGGCCAGCAAAGAAAGTTTTCGCTGGGTTCAAACTTTCTTTCTTGAAGGGGGGGGAGTGTTACATATTTATGTGAATGTATGGGAATTACCATTCAGGTCTTTGCTTATCCATGTGTAATAGATTAAGGGTTGTTGTGGTTGGAGGGTCAGGAGCCCTTCTGAAAAGTGTCCGGAAACGGAAGTGACCGGAAAGGGAAGAGAAAAAAGACACGAGGAAGAAAAGCGACGAGTAGTATTCTTCCTCGCCCCGCTCCGACGAAAAGTGGGATCGACCTTGCGCTGCGTGGAAAAGCGGCGTTCCGAAGCCCGTCTGGCGAGAGGAGTTACCGGGACGTGTACCTACCCGGTGGAGACGTCAAGTTGACGTGGGGCCGTGCATCGACCCCGCGTCTGGCACCGTTCGCGGCACCGTCTAAACAGACGCGTACGGGTCGCACTTTGGGGCCTAACACGCCTTGCAAGCGGCGTGGGGCTTTCGGCTTGCTTTACCGTACCCGCTTCGCGTGGCCACGAGGGGCTGCAGCCACAGTGCCTGGTACGATACCTGCCCGGTGGAAACACGTCCACCCGGGGTTCGTTCAACCGCCCGAGTGCGGCGACGCCGACCAGCATCTCGGTCAGGAGGGGCCCAGAGACATTGTGAGGGGCAGAGACCAAAAGGGGGTCGTGAGTACAGAGGTGGACACACATATATAAGATGGCCATCTTAATCATATAGGGAATTGATTGTGGATTGGGAATTGTTGATGGTTGTTTGTTGTTGATTGCTCGGGGAAAATCTCCGTGGTTGTATCATTGAAATTGTATGGTATCATTACCATTGAAATATATCCTGGAACATCAGTTTTCTCTTGGGTGGAATTAATATGGATTGCGTGGCGAAAGCGCGTATATAATACAACTTGCTGGCGAAGGTCCTCTCACGGTCCGGGGGTCACCGAGACCAGGTAGTCACCGAGGGGCCCACGGAACACTCCCATGTTGAAATGCATGTAAAATGTCTGTATTTGCTACCATGTTGAAATGCATGTACAATGTCTGTATTTGCTGCCATGTTGAAATGCATGTAAAATGTCTGTATTTGCTACCATATTGAAATGCATGTAAAATGTCTGTATTTGCTACCATGTTGAAATGCATGTAAAATGTCTGTATTGGCTGCCATGTTGAAATGCATGTAAAATGTCTATTTGCTGCCATGTTGAAATGCATGTAAAATGTCTGTCTTTGCTGCCATGTTGAAATGCATGTAAAATGTCTGTAATTGCTACCATGTTGAAATGCATGTAAAATGTCTGTATTTGCTACCATGTTGAAATGCATGTAAAATGTCTGTATTTGCTGCCATGTTGAAATGCATGTAAAATGTCTGTATTTGCTACCATGTTGAAATACATGTAAAATGTCTGTATTTGCTCCCATGTTGAAATACATGTAGAATGTCTGTATTTGCTGCGATATTGAAATGCATGTAAAATGTCTGTAATTGCTACCATGTGGAAATGCATGTAAAATGTCTGTATTTGCTACCATGTGGAAATGCAGGTAAAATGTCTGTATTTGCTACCATGTGGAAATGCATGTAAAATGTCTGTATTTGTTGCCATGTTGAAATGCATGTAAAATGTCTGTATTTGCTACCATGTGGAAATGCATGTAAAATGTCTGTTCAGTATTTGCTACCATGTGGAAATGCATGTAAAATGTCTGTATTTGCTACAATGTTGAAATGAATGTAAAATGTCTGTATTTGCTACCATGTGGAAATGCATGTAAAATGTCTATTTGCGACCATGTGGAAATGCATGTGAAATGTCTGTATTTGCTGCCATGTTGAAATGCATGTAAAATGTCTGTATTTGCTGCCATGTTGAAATGCATGTAAAATGTCTGTATTTGCTGCCATGTTGAAATGCATGTGAAATGTCTGTATTTGCTGCCATGTTGAAATGCATGTAAAATGTCTGTACCATGTTGTTGAACCATGTTCTACCATGTTCTACCTGTACCATGTTTTACCATGTTGAAATGCATGTAAAATGTCTGTATTTGCTGCCACGTTGAAATGCATGTAAAATGTCTGTATTTGCTACCATGTGGAAATGCATGTAAAATGTCTGTATTTGCTACCATGTGGAAATGCATGTAAAATGTCTGTATTTGCGACCATGTGGAAATGCATGTAAAATGTCTGTATTTGTTGCCATGTTGAAATGTATGTAAAATGTCTGTATTTGCTGCCACGTTGAAATGCATGTAAAATTTCTGTATTTTCTGCCATGTTGAAATGCATTTAAAATGTCTCTATTTGCTGCCATGTTGAAATGCATGTAAAAGGTCTGTATTTGCTGTCATGTGGAAATGCATGTAACATGTCTGTATTTGCTGCCATGTTGAAATGCATGTAAAATGTCTGTATTTGCTACCATGTTGAAATGCATGTACAATGTCTGTATTTGCTGCCATGTTGAAATGCATGTAAAATGTCTGTATTTGCTACCATGTTGAAATGCATGTAAAATGTCTGTATTTGCTACCATGTTGAAATGCATGTAAAATGTCTGTATTGGCTGCCATGTTGAAATGCATGTAAAATGTCTGTATTTGCTGCCATGTTGAAATGCATGTAAAATGTCTGTATTTGCTGCCATGTTGAAATGCATGTAAAATGTCTGTAATTGCTACCATGTTGAAATGCATGTAAAATGTCTGTATTTGCTATCATGTTGAAATGCATGTAAAATGTCTGTATTTGCTGCCATGTTGAAATGCATGTAAAATGTCTGTATTTGCGACCATGTTGAAATACATGTAAAATGTCTGTATTTGCTACCATGTTGAAATACATGTAGAATGTCTGAATTTGCTGCCATGTGGAAATGCATGTAAAATGTCTGTATTTGCTACCATGTGGAAATGCATGTAAAATGTCTTTATTTGCTACCATGTTGAAATGCATGTAAAATGTCTGGATTTGCTGCCATGTTGAAATGCATGTAAAATGTCTGTATTTGCTGCCATGTTGAAATGCATGTAAAATGTCTGTATTTGCTGCCATGTTGAAATGCATGTGAAATGTCTGTATTTGCTGCCATGTTGAAATGCATGTAAAATGTCTGTACCATGTTGTTGTACCATGTTCTACCATGTTCTACCTGTACCATGTTCTACCATGTTGAAATGCATGTAAAATGTCTGTATTTGCTGCCATGTTGAAATGCATGTAAAATGTCTGTATTTGCGACCACGTTGAAATGCATGTAAAATATCTGTATTTGCTAACATGTGGATATGCATGTAAAATGTCTGTATTTGCTACCATGTGGAAATGCATGTAAAATGTCTGTATTTGCGACCATGTGGAAATGCATGTAAAATGTCTGTATTTGTTGCCATGTTGAAATGTATGGAAAATGTCTGTATTTGCTGCCACGTTGAAATGCATGTAAAATTTCTGTATTTGCTGCCATGTTGAAATGCATTTAAAATGTCTCTATTTGCTGCCATATTGAAATGCATGTAAAAGGTCTGTATTTGCTACCATGTGGAAATGCATGTAACATGTCTGTATTTGCTACCATGTTGAAATGCATGTAAAATGTCTGTATTTGCTACCATGTTGAAATGCATGTACAATGTCTGTATTTGCTGCCATGTTGAAATGCATGTAAAATGTCTGTATTTGCTACCATGTTGAAATGCATGTAAAATGTCTGTATTTGCTACCATGTTGAAATGCATGTAAAATGTCAGTATTTGCTGCCATGTTGAAATGCATGTAAAATGTCTGTATTTGCTACCACGTTGAAATGCATGTAAAATGTCTGTATTTGCTACCATGTGGAAATGCATGTAAAATGTCTGTATTTGCTACCATGTGGAAATGCATGTAAAATGTCTGTATTTGCGACCATGTGGAAATGCACGTAAAATGTCTGTATTTGTTGCCATGTTGAAATGTATGTAAAATGTCTGTATTTGCTGCCACGTTGAAATGCATTTAAAATGTCTGTATTTGCTACCATGTGGAAATGCATGTAACATGTCTGTAGTTGCTGCCATGTTGAAATGCATGTAAAATGTCTGTATTTGCTACCATGTTGAAATGCATGTACAATGTCTGTATTTGCTGCCATGTTGAAATGCATGTAACATGTCTGTAGTTGCTGCCATGTTGAAATGCATGTAAAATGTCTGTATTTGCTACCATGTTGAAATGCATGTACAATGTCTGTATTTGCTGCCATGTTGAAATGCATGTAAAAGGTCTGTATTTGCTACCATGTGGAAATGCATGTAACATGTCTGTAGTTGCTGCCATGTTGAAATGCATGTAAAATGTCTGTATTTGCTACCATGTTGAAATGCATGTACAATGTCTGTATTTGCTGCCATGTTGAAATGCATGTAAAATGTCTGTATTTGCTACCATGTTGAAATGCATGTAAAATGTCTGTATTTGCTCCCATGTTGAAATGCATGTAAAATGTCTGTATTGGCTGCCATGTTGAAATGCATGTAAAATGTCTGTATTTGCTGCCATGTTGAAATGCATGTAAAATGTCTGTATTTGCTGCCATGTTGAAATGCATGTAAAATGTCTGTAATTGCTACCATGTTGAAATGCATGTAAAATGTCTGTATTTGCTACCATGTTGAAATGCATGTAAAATGTCTGTATTTGCTACCATGTTGAAATGCATGTAAAATGTCTGTATTGGCTGCCATGTTGAAATGCATGTAAAATGTCTGTATTTGCTCCCATGTTGAAATACATGTAGAATGTATTTGCTGCCATATTGAAATGCATGTAAAATGTCTGTATTTGCTACCATGTGGAAATGCATGTAAAATGTCTGTATTTGCTACCATGTGGAAATGCATGTAAAATGTCTGTATTTGCTACCATGTGGAAATGCATGTAAAATGTCTGTATTTGTTGCCATGTTGAAATGCATGTAAAATGTCTGTATTTGCTACCATGTGGAAATGCATGTAAAATGTCTGTTCAGTATTTGCTACCATGTGGAAATGCATGTAAAATGTCTGTATTTTCTACCATGTTGAAATGAATGTAAAATGTCTGTATTTGCTACCATGTGGAAATGCATGTAAAATGTCTGTATTTGCGACCATGTGGAAATGCATGTAAAATGTCTGTATTTGCTGCCATGTTGAAATGCATGTAAAATGTCGGCATTTGCTACCATGTTGAAATGCATGTAAAATGTCTGTATTTGCTGCCATGTTGAAATGCATGTAAAATGTCTGTATTTGCTGCCATGTTGAAATGCATGTAAAATGTCTGTATTTGCTGCCATATTGAAATGCATGTGAAATGTCTGTATTTGCTGCCATGTTGAAATGCATGTAAAATGTCTGTACCATGTTGTTGTACCATGTTCTACCATGTTCTACCTGTACCATGTTTTACCATGTTGAAATGCATGTAAAATGTCTGTATTTGCTGCCACGTTGAAATGCATGTAAAATGTCTGTATTTGCTGCCACGTTGAAATGCATGTAAAATGTCTGTATTTGCTACCACGTTGAAATGCATGTAAAATGTCTGTATTTGCTTCCATGTGGAAATGCATGTAAAATGTCTGTATTTGCGACCATGTGGAAATGCATGTAAAATGTCTGTATTTGTTGCCATGTTGAAATGTATGTAAAATGTCTGTATTTGCTGCCACGTTGAAATGCATGTAAAATTTCTGTATTTGCTGCCATGTTGAAATGCATTTAAAATGTCTCTATTTGCTGCCATGTTGAAATGCATGTAAAAGGTCTGTATTTGCTGTCATGTGGAAATGCATGTAACATGTCTGTATTTGCTGCCATGTTGAAATGCATGTAAAATGTCTGTATTTGCTACCATGTTGAAATGCATGTACAATGTCTGTATTTGCTGCCATGTTGAAATGCATGTAAAATGTCTGTATTTGCTACCATGTTGAAATGCATGTAAAATGTCTGTATTTGCTACCATGTTGAAATGCATGTAAAATGTCTGTATTGGCTGCCATGTTGAAATGCATGTAAAATGTCTGTATTTGCTGCCATGTTGAAATGCATGTAAAATGTCTGTATTTGCTGCCATGTTGAAATGCATGTAAAATGTCTGTATTTGCTGCCATGTTGAAATGCATGTAAAATGTCTGTAATTGCTACCATGTTGAAATGCATGTAAAATGTCTGTATTTGCTATCATGTTGAAATGCATGTAAAATGTCTGTATTTGCTGCCATGTTGAAATGCATGTAAAATGTCTGTATTTGCTACCATGTTGAAATACATGTAAAATGTCTGTATTTGCTACCATGTTGAAATACATGTAGAATGTCTGTATTTGCTGCTATGTGGAAATGCATGTAAAATGTCTGTATTTGCTACCATGTCGAAATGCATGTAAAATGTCTTTATTTGCTACCATGTTGAAATGCATGTAAAATGTCTCTATTTGCTGCCATGTTGAAATGCATGTAAAATGTCTGTATTTGCTGCCATGTTGAAATGCATGTAAAATGTCTGTATTTGCTGCCATGTTGAAATGCATGTGAAATGTCTGTATTTGCTACCACGTTGAAATGCATGTAAAATATCTGTATTTGCTTACATGTGGATATGCATGTAAAATGTCTGTATTTGCTACCATGTGGAAATGCATGTAAAATGTCTGTATTTGCGACCATGTGGAAATGCATGTAAAATGTCTGTATTTGTTGCCATGTTGAAATGTATGGAAAATGTCTGTATTTGCTGCCACGTTGAAATGCATGTAAAATTTCTGTATTTGCTGCCATGTTGAAATGCATTTAAAATGTCTCTATTTGCTGCCATATTGAAATGCATGTAAAAGGTCTGTATTTGCTACCATGTGGAAATGCATGTAACATGTCTGTATTTGCTACCATGTTGAAATGCATGTAAAATGTCTGTATTTGCTACCATGTTGAAATGCATGTACAATGTCTGTATTTGCTGCCATGTTGAAATGCATGTAAAATGTCTGTATTTGCTACCATGTTGAAATGCATGTAAAATGTCTGTATTTGCTACCATGTTGAAATGCATGTAAAATGTCAGTATTTGCTGCCATGTTGAAATGCATGTAAAATGTCTGTATTTGCTACCACGTTGAAATGCATGTAAAATGTCTGTATTTGCTACCATGTGGAAATGCATGTAAAATGTCTGTATTTGCTACCATGTGGAAATGCATGTAAAATGTCTGTATTTGCGACCATGTGGAAATGCATGTAAAATGTCTGTGTTTGTTGCCATGTTGAAATGTATGTAAAATATCTGTATTTGCTGCCACGTTGAAATGCATTTAAAATGTCTATTTGCTGCCATGTTGAAATGCATGTAAAAGGTCTGTATTTGCTACCATGTGGAAATGCATGTAACATGTCTGTAGTTGCTACCATGTTGAAATGCATGTAAAATGTCTGTATTTGCTACCATGTTGAAATGCATGTACAATGTCTGTATTTGCTGCCATGTTGAAATGCATGTAAAATGTCTGTATTTGCTACCATGTTGAAATGCATGTAAAATGTCTGTATTTGCTACCATGTTGAAATGCATGTAAAATGTCTGTATTGGCTGCCATGTTGAAATGCATGTAAAATGTCTGTATTTGCTGCCATGTTGAAATGCATGTAAAATGTCTGTATTTGCTGCCATGTTGAAATGCATGTAAAATGTCTGTAATTGCTACCATGTTGAAATGCATGTAAAATGTCTGTATTTGCTGCCATGTTGAAATGCATGTAAAATGTCTGTATTTGCTACCATGTTGAAATGCATGTAAAATGTCTGTATTGGCTGCCATGTTGAAATGCATGTAAAATGTCTGTATTTGCTCCCATGTTGAAATACATGTAGAATGTATTTGCTGCCATATTGAAATGCATGTAAAATGTCTGTATTTGCTACCATGTGGAAATGCATGTAAAATGTCTGTATTTGCTACCATGTGGAAATGCATGTAAAATGTCTGTATTTGCTACCATGTGGAAATGCATGTAAAATGTCTGTATTTGTTGCCATGTTGAAATGCATGTAAAATGTCTGTATTTGCTACCATGTGGAAATGCATGTAAAATGTCTGTTCAGTATTTGCTACCATGTGGAAATGCATGTAAAATGTCTGTATTTGCTACCATGTTGAAATGAATGTAAAATGTCTGTATTTGCTACCATGTGGAAATGCATGTAAAATGTCTGTATTTGCGACCATGTGGAAATGCATGTAAAATGTCTGTATTTGCTGCCATGTTGAAATGCATGTAAAATGTCTGCATTTGCTACCATGTTGAAATGCATGTAAAATGTCTGTATTTGCTGCCATGTTGAAATGCATGTAAAATGTCTGTATTTGCTGCCATGTTGAAATGCATGTAAAATGTCTGTATTTGCTGCCATATTGAAATGCATGTGAAATGTCTGTATTTGCTGCCATGTTGAAATGCATGTAAAATGTCTGTACCATGTTGTTGTACCATGTTCTACCATGTTCTACCTGTACCATGTTTTACCATGTTGAAATGCATGTAAAATGTCTGTATTTGCTGCCACGTTGAAATGCATGTAAAATGTCTGTATTTGCTATCACGTTGAAATGCATGTAAAATGTCTGTATTTGCTACCATGTGGAAATGCATGTAAAATGTCTGTATTTGCGACCATGTGGAAATGCATGTAAAATGTCTGTATTTGTTGCCATGTTGAAATGTATGTAAAATGTCTGTATTTGCTGCCACGTTGAAATGCATGTAAAATTTCTGTATTTGCTGCCATGTTGAAATGCATTTAAAATGTCTCTATTTGCTGCCATGTTGAAATGCATGTAAAAGGTCTGTATTTGCTGTCATGTGGAAATGCATGTAACATGTCTGTATTTGCTGCCATGTTGAAATGCATGTAAAATGTCTGTATTTGCTGCCATGTTGAAATGCATGTACAATGTCTGTATTTGCTACCATGTTGAAATGCATGTAAAATGTCTGTATTTGCTACCATGTTGAAATGCATGTAAAATGTCTGTATTTGCTACCATGTTGAAATGCATGTAAAATGTCTGTATTGGCTGCCATGTTGAAATGCATGTAAAATGTCTGTATTTGCTGCCATGTTGAAATGCATGTAAAATGTCTGTATTTGCTGCCATGTTGAAATGCATGTAAAATGTCTGTATTTGCTGCCATGTTGAAATGCATGTAAAATGTCTGTAATTGCTCCCATGTTGAAATGCATGTAAAATGTCTGTATTTGCTATCATGTTGAAATGCATGTAAAATGTCTGTATTTGCTGCCATGTTGAAATGCATGTAAAATGTCTGTATTTGCTACCATGTTGAAATACATGTAAAATGTCTGTATTTGCTGCCATGTTGAAATGCATGTAAAATGTCTGTATTTGCTACCATGTTGAAATACATGTAGAATGTCTGTATTTGCTGCCATGTGGAAATGCATGTAAAATGTCTGTATTTGCTGCCATGTCGAAATGCATGTAAAATGTCTTTATTTGCTACCATGTTGAAATGCATGTAAAATGTCTCTATTTGCTGCCATGTTGAAATGCATGTAAAATGTCTGTATTTGCTGCCATGTTGAAATGCATGTAAAATGTCTGTATTTGCTGCCATGTTGAAATGCATGTGAAATGTCTGTATTTGCTGCCATGTTGAAATGCATGTGAAATGTCTGTATTTGCTGCCATGTTGAAATGCATGTAAAATGTCTGTACCATGTTGTTGTACCATGTTCTACCATGTTCTACCTGTACCATGTTCTACCATGTTGAAATGCATGTAAAATGTCTGTATTTGCTGCCATGTTGAAATGCATGTAAAATGTCTGTATTTGCTACCACGTTGAAATGCATGTAAAATGTCTGTATTTGCTACCATGTGGAAATGCATGTAAAATGTCTGTATTTGCTACCATGTGGAAATGCATGTAAAATGTCTGTATTTGCGACCATGTGGAAATGCATGTAAAATGTCTGTATTTGTTGCCATGTTGAAATGTTTGTAAAATGTCTGTATTTGCTCCCACGTTGAAATGCATGTAAAATTTCTGTATTTGCTGCCATGTTGAAATGCATTTAAAATGTCTCTATTTGCTGCCATGTTGAAATGCATGTAAAAGGTCTGTATTTGCTACCATGTGGAAATGCATGTAACATGTCTGCAGTTGCTACCATGTTGAAATGCATGTAAAATGTCTGTATTTGCTACCATGTTGAAATGCATGTACAATGTCTGTATTTGCTGCCATGTTGAAATGCATGTAAAATGTCTGTATTTGCTTCCACGTGGAAATGCAGGTAAAATGTATGTATTTGCTACCATGTTGAAATGCATGTAAAATGTCTGTATTTTCTGCCATGTTGAAAGGCATGTAAAATGTCTGTATTTGCTGCCATGTTGAAAGGCATGTAAAATGTCTGTATTTGCTGCCATGTTGAAATGCATGTAAAATGTCTGTATTTGCTACCATGTTGAAATGCATGTAAAATGTCTGTATTTGCTGCCATGTTGAAATGCATGTAAAATGTCTGTATTTGCTACCATGTTGAAATACATGTAAAATGTCTGTATTTGCTCCCATGTTGAAATACATGTAGAATGTCTGTATTTGCTGCCATGTTGAAATGCATGTAAAATGTCTGTATTTGCTACCATGTGGAAATGCATGTAAAATGTCTGTATTTGCTACCATGTGGAAATGCATGTAAAATGTCTGTATTTGCTACCATGTTGAAATGCATGTAAAATGTCTGTACAGTATTAGCTACCATGTGGAAATGCATGTAAAATGTCTGTATTTGCTACCATGTGGAAATGCATGTAAAATGTCTGTATTTGCTACCATGTTGAAATGCATGTAAAATGTCTGTATTTGCTGCCATGTTGAAATGCATGTAAAATGTCTGTATTTGCTGCCATGTTGAAATGCATGTAAAATGTCTGGATTTGCTGCCATGTTGAAATGCATGTAAAATGTCTGTATTTGCTGCCATGTTGAAATGCATGTAAAATGTCTGTATTTGCTGCCATGTTGAAATGCATGTAAAATGTCTGTATTTGCTGCCATGTTGAAATGCATGTAAAATGTCTGGACCATGTTGTTGTACCATGTTCTACCATGTTCTACCTGTACCATGTTCTACCATGTTGAAATGCATGTAAAATGTCTGTATTTGCTACCATGTTGAAATGCATGTAAAATGTCTGTATTTGCTACCACGTTGAAATGCATGTAAAATATCTGGATTTGCTACCATGTGGAAATGCCTGTAAAATGACTGTATTTTCTGCCATGTGGAAATGCATGTAAAATGTCTGTATTTGCTACCATGTTGAAATGCATGTAAAATGTCTGTATTTGCTACCTCGTTGAAATGCATGTAAAATGTCTGGATTTGCTACCATGTGGAAATGCCTGTAAAATGACTGTATTTGCCGCCATGTTGAAATGCATGTAAAATGTCTGTATTTGCTACTATGTTGAAATGCATGTGAAATGTCTGTATTTGCTTCCATGTGGAAATGCATGTAAAATGTCTGTATTTGCTGCCATGTGGAAATGCATATAAAATGTCTGTATTTGCTACCATGTTGAAATGCATGTAAAATGTCTGTACAGTATTTGCTACCATCTGGAAATGCATGTAGAATGTCTGTATTTGCTACCATGTTGAAATGAATGTAAAATGTCTGTACAGTATTTGCTTCCATGTGGAAATGCATGTAAAATGTCTGTATTTGCTACCATGTTGAAATGCATGTAAAATGTCTGTATTTGCTGCCATGTTGAAATGCATGTAAAATGTCTGTATTTGCTACCATGTTGAAATGCATGTAAAATGTCTGTATTTGCTGCCATGTTGAAATGCATGTAAAATGTCTATATTTGCTGCCATGTTGAAATGCATGTAAAATGTCTGTATTTGCTGCCATGTTGAAATGCATGTAAAATGTCTGTATTTGCTGCCATGTTGAAATGCATGTAAAATGTCTGTATTTGCTGCCATGTTGAAATGCATGTAAAATGTCTGTAATTGCTACCATGTTGAAATGCATGTAAAATGTCTGTATTTGCTACCATGTTGAAATGCATGTAAAATGTCTGTATTTGCTGCCATGTTGAAATGCATGTAAAATGTCTGTATTTGCTACCATGTTGAAATACATGTAGAATGTCTGTATTTGCTGCCATGTGGAAATGCATGTAAAATGTCTGTATTTGCTACCATGTGTAAATGCATGTAAAATGTCTTTATTTGCTACCATGTTGAAATGCATGTAAAATGTCTGTATTTGCTGCCATGTTGAAATGCATGTAAAATGTCTGTATTTGCTTCCATGTTGAAATGC
Organism: Myxine glutinosa; assembly: GCF_964187855.1. Classification (NCBI taxonomy): domain Eukaryota; kingdom Metazoa; phylum Chordata; class Myxini; order Myxiniformes; family Myxinidae; genus Myxine; species Myxine glutinosa. The sequence goes on from NC_136266.1 coordinate 160,969,956, forward strand.
ATGTAAAATGTCTGTATTTGCTGCCATATTGAAATGCATGTAAAATGTCTGTATTTGCTGCCATGTTGAAATGCATGTAAAATGTCTGTATTTGCTGCCATGTTGAAATGCATGTGAAATGTCTGTATTTGCTGCCATGTTGAAATGCATGTAAAATGTCTGTACCATGTTGTTGTACCATGTTGTACCATGTTCGACCTGTACCATGTTCTACCATGTTGAAATGCATGTAAAATGTCTGTATTTGCTGCCACGTTGAAATGCATGTAAAATGTCTGTATTTGCTGCCACGTTGAAATGCATGTAACATGTCTGTATTTGCTGCCATATTGAAATGCATGTAAAATGTCTGTATTTGCTGCCATGTTGAAATGCATGTAAAATGTCTGTAATTGCTACCATGTTGAAATGCATGTAAAATGTCTGTATTTGCTACCATGTTGAAATGCATGTAAAATGTCTGTATTTGTTGCCATGTTGAAATGCAAGTAAAATGTCTGTATTTGCTTCCACGTGGAAATGCAGGGAAAATGTATGTATTTGCTACCATGTTGAAATGCATGTAAAATGTCTGTATTTGTTGCCATGTTGAAATGAAAGTAAAATGTCTGTATTTGCTTCCACGTGGAAATGCAGGTAAAATGTATGTATTTGCTGTCATGTTGAAATGCATGTAAAATGTCTGTATTTGCTGCCATGTTTAAATACATGCAAAATGTCTGTATTTGCCGCCATGTTGAAATACATGTAAAATGTCTGTATTTGCTGCCATCTTGAAATGCATGTAAAATGCATTCTGGACCCGATGCTCCCCCTTCCTCTTCATTAACGGTATGGACCTCAAACATCCGGGGCCTTCGCTCAAACTTGACTGATCTCTCCATACAGGTTGCTTCTGACAAACCAGATGTGATCTGCTTAACAGAAACTTTCCTCCTTCATGATGTCTCTGATGCCTTGGTATCTCTCCCAGGTTACTCCCTCCTCCGGTATGATAGACCTGAGCCTCGTCCTGGAGGTGGGGTTGCTATCTTTATAAAAAACTCTTCCTCACTCGCCCTCCACTGCCCTCTCTCCACCTCACCCCCAGGAATACCTTTGGCTACGGCTTCCCCTTCGCTCCCACCTTTTGTTCATATGTGTGTTGTACCGTCCACCAATCAGCGATGACTCCATCTACATCTCACTGTCTGATAATATGGACCAACTTCTATCTACCCATCCCAACTCTCTCTTCCTCATATGTGGTGATTTCAATTGTCACCATGCCAGTTGGCTGGGTGTGGGTACCTCTCTCACCAGCCATGGCTCTTCAGCAAAGGACTTCTGCGACTCACTGGGACTGACACAATCTGTCAATTTCCCGACCCGGATCTCAGTCAACGGAGCATCTTCTCTTCTGGATTTGGTTATGACAAACTTCCCTGAAAATGTCTGCTGCTCTTCTTCTGCTCCAATCGGCTCATCTGATCATGTGTGAAGAGTCAGCTCTTCGTTTGGAAAAGAAGTCCACAAATAGCCTGAAATGACGCAGCTTTTTATTAAAACCAACTTATACAGATCCGGAGGAGACAAGACATCTACAGCAAGAACCAGCTTCATGCCACGTCAAGCCTTCCTGGAAACGCATTGATTCTCATTCACTTATATAGGAATACGATTATCAGAAAATCTCCGAGAGAACAAAGCGACTGGCGAGAGTCCCTCACCGCCATCCTAGCCCCCACCGTCATCCGCTCTGTCATTCGGGGGAGTCAGCCCTTCCTTATCATTCGGACCAGATATAGTTTCAAAAGCTCCGAGGTGACGAAAAATGTAACTCACAGAGAGAAGAGTGCATGCTTGGCCAGATAAGACCATGCTTGGCCAGCCAGATAAGACCATAAAATATATGGGTTTGTTCACATGAGTAATTCAAAGCATGTTTATACAGAGTCAGGCGTCGCTGTGATTAATACAAAATATATATGGTAAAAACAATAGGTTTATGTCTGCAATCTAATCATTCTACTAGCGTTACACAAAATCACGCGCATGTGAGCGTGATTTTACGACCGGCCTTATCTAGCCTCGAAAAAGCACACGTATACAATTGTCCAGCACGACCGAAGCGAGCCTTTCCTCATCCAAAACTAAAACGAAGCAAAAACCCTTTATTAACTTTATGAAAATAGCATTTTTAAACAACATTTAAATCATAACACATTAGCAACCAACGTCTATAACTGAACTTTAGGCAATAACGAATCTACAACTTGACAGCTTCCCCTTCGCTCCCACCTTTTGTTCATATGTGTGTTGTACCGTCCACCAATCAGCGATGACTCCATCTACATCTCACTGTCTGATAATATGGACCAACTTCTATCTACCCATCCCAACTCTCTCTTCCTCATATGTGGTGATTTCAATTGTCACCATGCCAGTTGGCTGGGTGTGGGTACCTCTCTCACCAGCCATGGCTCTTCAGCAAAGGACTTCTGCGACTCACTGGGACTGACACAATCTGTCAATTTCCCGACCCGGATCTCAGTCAACGGAGCATCTTCTCTTCTGGATTTGGTTATGACAAACTTCCCTGAAAATGTCTGCTGCTCTTCTTCTGCTCCAATCGGCTCATCTGATCATGTGCTTGTCAAAGTGGACATCTCTCTGACCATTCTCAGAGAGCCTCCTCAGCGTCCTCGAGTCTGGCATTTCACTCAGGCCAACTGGCACGGTCTTCAAGCAGCCATCAATCATCTGGACTGGTCTCCCATCTCTACCGCCTCTGACATCAACTCATCCTGGGAATTCTTTCAAAGTAAATTGCTCTCTCTCATGCACAGATTTATACCATCTCGTCTTCAGTTGTCATACCCTTCCTCCCGTCCATGGTACATGGAATCTTGTGGTGAGGCTGTTGCCCTGAAACAACTTGCTTTCGTCTCCTGGAAAGCAAATCCAACGGAAGGAAATCTCATTTCCTTTCACAAAGCCCGAAACAAGTGTGTGTCCACCCTCAGGAGAGCCAGGAAACAATATCTCACCATTCTCAAGACCGAACTCTCTTATCTGTCTCCCTCTTCCAAATCCTGATGGCGTCTGGTCAAATCTGTTTCTGGTGTTTGTTCCCCCTCCATCCCCTCCCTCACCTCAAACGGCTTAACGGCTGACTCCGCACGTGAAAAAGCTGAATGCCTCAACTCTGTGTTTGTCTCTAAATCTTGTGTCCCAAACCCATCCCTCTCTGTACCCACCGTACCCAGTCGTACCCAGCTGCTCCTGGGCTCTGTGTCCTTTCCTCCTGACAAGGTGGAAAAGTTTCTGTCAACCCTCGACTCTGATTCTGCAACTGGTCCTGACGGCATCAGCCCACGGGTCCTAAAATCATGTTCTTCTGCTCTTTCACTCCCTCTTTCTGTTCTCTTCACCCTCTCTTTTGCTCAAGGTCATCTGCCATCTGCTTGGAAATCAGCCAACATCACCGCTTTGCACAAAAAAGGTGCAAAAACAGATCCCAGCAACTACAGACCAATCAGCCTTCTCCCAATTATCAGCAAAGTCATGGAATCCATCATTGCTTCAGATATTAAATCTTTCCTCTTCTCCAATGGCTTGATCTCTGATCATCAATTTGGTTTCATACCTGGTCACTCTACTCTGGACATGCTGCTTCTGCTTTCTCAACAATGGATGGAGGTCCTCAACGCCAAACAGGAAATTAGAGCTGTCTCCCTTGACATTTCACGTGCCTTCGATACGGTCTGGCACCCTGCTCTGCTCTCCAAACTCTCCTCCTTTGGTATCCATGGAAATCTCCACGCATGGCTGGCGGACTTCCTCTTTGGTCGTAGTCAACGTGTGGCCCTGAATGGGTTTCTCTCATCTCCTCTTCCTGTTCAGGCTGGAGTTCCCCAAGGTAGTATTCTGGGCCCTGTGCTTTTTCTGGTCTTCATCAATGATCTCTCTGACTCTCTTGAAAATCCTCTCTATCTCTTTGCTGACGACTCTACTCTCTGTCGCTCCATTCCTCATCCCTCAGATCGGCAGTCTGCAGCCTCCTCACTCTCTGCAGACCTGGACAAAATCACAGACTGGTCAAACAAGTGGAACATGTCTTTCAATCCTGACAAATCTCACACTCTTACAATGTCTCTCCGAAAGGACCGACTGGACAACCCTCCCATCTACTTTCTCAACAATCCTCTCCAAGAAGTTCTGTCGCTCAAGCTTTTGGGTCTCACTATCTGCCATGATCTTTCTTGGGAAAACCACATTTCCAAGCTGGCCTCCAAAGCCAGTCGCCGACTGGGCATCCTCCGTCGTGCGAAGTCCTTCCTTGGCACACCTGAGCTCCTCACCACATACAAGGCTTTCATCCGCAGCTCAATGGAATACTGTTCCCCCCTCTGGGCTGGTGCTCCTGCCTCACACCTTGCTCGGCTTCACGCTGTTGAGGCCAAAGCTTTCAGAATCATTGGAATCTCCTGCGATGTAGTCAACGCCGAGGGCCTTTCACTCACTCACCGCAGGCAGGTTGGTGGTCTTTCTGTCTTCTACCGACTCCTCTCCGGCCTTGCTCCCCCAGCTCTCTCTGTGCTCTGTCCCCCCAATATTCCTTCAGGTCGCACAAGATCTGCCTGCAACCCTCTTCTGGTTAAACTGCCAAAGTCTAGGCTCTCTGCTCACCTTCACTCTTTCATTCCCCTTTTCTCCCGCCTCTGGAACAAACTCCCCCACTCCCTTCAATCCCACTCCTCCCTCCAGGTCTTTAAAACAGCTGTTCACCACCATCTCTTATCTTCCCCCATCGAAAACCTTGATCTTTTCTACCCCCGGTAATTCACCCCAGAGTCCTTGCAGTGTTCATATGTTTTAATCCTCTCCCACCTCCCCCCAAGTCCTCCCGATGTCCCTGCTCTCAAATGTTGTGTTTGTGTCCTTCCCCCTCTCTTTTGTGTCCTTCCCCCTCTCTCCCCATCTTGTCTACCGCTCCCCTTGTTTTTTGTGTTTTGTGTGTCGGTTTGTCTTTTTGTGTGATTAATGTTAGCTCTTTCACGAGCCTCGATCTTGTATACAAAAAAAAAAAAAATGTCTATTTGCTTCCATGGGGAAATGCATGTAAAATGTCTGTATTTGTTGCCATGTTGAAATGCAAGTAAAATGTCTGTATTTGCTTCCACGTGGAAATGCAGGTAAAATGTATGTATTTGCTACCATGTTGAAATGCATGTAAAATGTCTGTATTTGCTGCCATGTTGAAAGGCATGTAAAATGTCTGTATTTGCTGCCATGTTGAAATGCATGTAAAATGACTGTATTTGCTGCCATGTTGAAATGCATGTAAAATGTCTATTTTCTGCCATGTTGAAATGCATGTAAAATGTCTGTATTTGATGCCATGTGCAAATGCATGTAAAATGTCTGTATTTGCTCCCATGTTGAAATGCATGTAAAATGTCTGTATTTGCTTCCATGTGGAAATGCATGAAAAATGTCTGTATTTGTTACCATGTTGAAATGCATGTAAAATGTCTGTACAGTATTTGCTACCATGTGGAAATGCATGTTAAATGTCTGTATTTGCTACCATGTTGAAATGAATGTAAAATGTCTGTATTTGCTACCATGTGGAAATGCATGTAAAATGTTTGTATTGTAACGTGGTCCTCCCGGTGACTACCTGGTCTCGGTGACCCCCGGACCGTGAGAGGAACTCCGCCAGAAAGATCTATTATTTATGCTCTTTCGTAACGCATAAATCTGAATTCCAATCAATAAGAAACCCCACACCAAGGATCCGGAATAATCAATGATATATTCCCCGAGCAATCAACAACCATTCACAATCAGCAATCAATAGTACAAAGATGTAAACTCATCTATCTATAATTCCAGTAATCTCTGTGTGTATGTTTGTATGTTTGTATGTTTGTATGTTTGTATGTCTGTATGTCTGTGACCGCTGTTTCTCGACAACCACGGGTCCGATATACTTTAAACTTGCCAGGTATATTGCTGGGGACCCGAGGATGTGCCTTTTCAAGGTTTCATATTAATCGGAGAAGTAGTTACCGAGCTATGTCCAAAAAACGATTCAACCAATCAGAGAGCAGCGAGCTATCACGTGTGCCGAACGTGGCGAACAGACTCTGCCTCGGACGGCACATTTGAGAGCGTATTCATTTATTTCACGTTGGAAAACTATGTTGCCGTTAAACTATGTTTTAAAACTAATTAAAACTAATTTGCGATTCATCGTAACTGCGATTTGCGACCTTCCGGACAGTGAAGACTGCACTTCCGGCAGCCAATCACAGAACGCGTTGTTGCGTAGGCGTGGCCGATGTGAGAGCGAGCCGAGCCGAGCGCGTGCGCCATTACGGTTCGTAATTCGATTTCTTCCGGAGAAAATAATAATTTCTCGATTTCTTATGCGCATTATTTCTCCCAATTCAGTCAGAGCGAAGGGCGGAAGCGAAGAGCGTTGTTTTTTTTGTTTACGGGCGTACGGGCGTACGGGCGGGGTAGAGCGTACGGGTAGCGTTTTTTTTTTTTTTTGGCAAGGAACGGGCACCCACGTACGGGCATGCCCTAGTCTATAATAACTCTAAGATGGCCATCTTATACATTCCTCACATGAGCCCCACTCCCGACTCCCTCCATGGTCAATGTCTCTCTCAATGTCTCCGTACTCCGGTAGTTCGATCTCCGCACGAGGGCGGTTGAACTGACCCTTCCTGATGTGCTTTCACCGGGCACGTCCCGTACCGGAACAACGGCTGCAGCGCACACCTCCTGGCCAAGCAAAGCGGGTACAGCAAAGCAGGCAAAGCAACACGCGGCTTGCCCAGCGCGCGCGGCCCAGGGTGCGACCCGTACGCGGCCTTGTAGACGGTGAGGCGAACTGTGCCAGCTGCTTGGTTCCGTGCACGAACCCACGGCGACTTGACGTGTCAAAGGGTAGTTACATGTCCCGGTAACTCCTCTCGCCAGACGGGCTTTTACACGCCGATTCTGTTACGTTGCTCCATCGATACCGCTCGCGTCCGAGCTCGGCGAGGAAGAAGAAGAATCGTCGCTTCTCCAGGACCTCGTGTCTTTTCTTCTTCCGTTTCCGGTCTCCTTTTTCCCAGAAGGGCTCCTGACCCTTTAATCACAACAACCTTTAATCGAGTCCACATTGATAAGCAAAGACCTGAATAGTAATTCACATACATTCACATAAATATGTAACACTCCCCCCCTTCAAGAAAGAAAGTTTGAACCCAGCGAAAACTTTCTTTGCCGGCCAACTTGGATAAACAAACCAGATAACTCACCCCCCCCCCCCCCCCCAACTCATCAGTTCCCCCCGGGCACAGTCATCACTTAAAAATAAAGCAACAAAATTTCACACAATCCCCTAGATTAATTCCCTCTGGACCAAGCGTCAACCACTTCTAGTTTCTCTTGAATGACGGTTAAGAGGTGGTGACCCAAAGCCCCCAAATTTAAACCTCTCTATAGCACTTTTTCGGGAGGCCCAGCGGAGTATTCCTACATGGACGCCTTAAGGAATGTGGAGTTCACGGTTAGTCCGGGGAGGAAAGTTCATGACATGGACGCCTTTAAGAATGTGGAGTTCATGGTTAGTCCGTGCAGGAAAGTTCACTACCTGGACGCCTTTAAGAACGTGGCGTTCACGGTTAGTCCGTGTAGGAGCCTCGGCTCAGCGGCTCCCCCGTATATAGTGCTTCAACTTCTCCAGACTCCTAACAGTTACGGTGGGACCCCTTGTCCCAGCCGTTACCTGACTGGCGGTCTCCTTCTCGGCCAGTGCTCTGACATTCATTCTTTCGGGAGGTGCCGTAACTCTGGGAGCCTCCATAGTAATATCGGCTGCTGCCAACCCCAAAACTCCTGCCAAGTGGTCCTCTTCTGTAGACCTCTCGACGCCTACGAAATGCCTTCCCTCCTGTTATGGTCCGACCCTCCAAATCCTTACCATTCCAATTCTTCTCTGCCTCTCTGGCGTCTCTTGTGCTTGCAAACGTGACAAAGCCGAACCCTCTTGACCGTTGCGTTTCCCTGTCTTTTACCACCCGCACTTCCACCAGCGGCCCATATCTGTTGAAGACAGAGGTCAGAACTTCTTCCTCTGTGTTGAAGTTCAGTCCCCCTACAAATAACTTGGAACTTTTGTCGCCATCCCGAGCTGGTGGGGTGTTATTTTCCCTGCTGTGCTCTTTACCAACCCTCGGGTTACCATAAATTTGCCCCCCCGGCCAAATCATTTCCGATAATCACAGATACTCCCTCTTCAGGAAGCATGGCTTGTAAACCGACGGTGACCGGTCCTGACACCAAATCGGACTCCAAATGGATGACATGAAGTGGGGCACTAACACAGCCACCGATCCCTTGTAACCGAACACTATCACCAGTTGCGGTACTCTTTGACAATGGCAAAATGCCTTCAAGCATTAAGGATTGATGGGCTCCTGTGTCCCTCAAAACCCTAACCGGTCTTGGGTTAGTCAAGTCTCCCTTGAGTGAGACCAACCCCTCATAAATAAATGGTTGGTAACTCTTCTGTGGGCGATTTCTTACGTTTGCCATCGCATTCGGAGTTGTACTAGTCGGACTCCGCTCTGGGTCTTCCCTTTTCATGAGGTAACAACTGGACATCAAGTGTCCAGGTTTCTTGCAAAAAGCGCAAGTAGGCCCGGAGGAAAAACTCGTGGTCTGCCTCGGGCCCCCCGAAAAATAAGTTTGTCTTGGGCCCGCAGCCCTCTGATTTCGAACAGGTGGGGTATCCGCGTTGTCCCCATAATCCCCTCGAGGCCGCCGCCATGTATTGTCGTTCTCCGCACCTGCTGTTCCCCACCTCCCCTGCGGAGATCTAGGCGAGGAGTTAGGTTCGTGGACCCCTATCCGGTGTGTTAAGGCATAATCATCTGCCAGGGTGGCTGCGTCCCACAACTTCGGTACTTTCTTTTCCTGCAGGTACACTTTGATGTCCTCGTGGACACACTGTTGAAATTCCTCCACCAGCATCAGGTCACGCAATGCTTCAAAGTCGTTCCCGACTCCTTTTGACTCACACCACCGATCAAACATATTTTCTTTCACTCTGGCAAACTCCACATGGGTCTCACTCTCCCTCTTCCTGGCATTCCTGAATTTTTGCCGGTAAGCTTCCGGAACCAACTCATAGGCTTTGAGGATGTGCTTCTTCAATACCTCCTAATCTGCACATTGGTCCATTGGTAGCGCCGAATAAATCTCTTGAGCTTTTCCCACCAGCACACTTTGCACTAGTATGGTCCAGGCCTCCTCTGGCCAGTTTAACTGTCGAGCCACTTTCTCAAAGTGTGGAAAAAATTTAGCGACTTCCTTTTCACTGAAGGGTGGAACCAGCCTCACATGTCTGCCCACATTCCAGGTGTTCTGGCTAGGTGTTGACCCCGTCAGCAAGGGTGGTACCTCTCCCCGTTCTCTCATTAAATCCAGCTCCTTGAATTTAATCTCTTGCTGAAGCGCCAGATCACGTTCCTTCAACTCCCTTTCGGCTTTTCTCTCCTCTGCTTCGAGTTCCCTGGCAGCTCTCCTCTCCTCTGCTTTTCTCCCTTCTAACCTTTCCTGGAGTTCTCGTTCCACTCTCCTTTCCTCTGCTTGTTTCTCTTCTCTCCTCTCTTCTGCTTTCCTTTCTTCTTCTGCTCTTTCCTTTTCTGCTTTCCTTTCTTCTTCTGCTAACCTTTCCTGGAGTTCTCGTTCCACTCTCCTTTCCTCTGCTTGTTTCTCTTCTCTCCTCTCTTCTGCTTTCCTTTCCTCTTCTTTTAACCTTTCCTGGAGTTCTCGTTCCACTCTCCTTTCCTCTGCTTGTTTCTCTTCTCTCCTCTCTTCTGCTTTCCTCAAATTAGTTCGGACCTCCAAGTTAAAATGTTTGGCCAATTTCAAGAGGTCCGACTTTAGTAACGCTCGGAACTGTGCCTCACTCGGTGTTACCGCAAAGTTCTGTGCCACAAACGCCATGGTGCCTATCGTTAACACCTGTTAACCTTCACCCAAGACTTTACCCCCAATTTCCCCAAAAATTTACCAATTAATACTCAATTAATAAATTTTAATTAATAAAAATATTATTTTATTATTTTATACAATTTTAGATCCCGGACGAGCCCCCAATTCTGTTACGTGGTCCTCCCGGTGACTACCTGGTCTCGGTGACCCCCGGACCGTGAGAGGAACTCCGCTAGAAAGATCTATTATTTATGCTCTTTCGTAACGCATAAATCTGAATTCCAATCAATAAGAAACCCCACACCAAGGATCCGGAATAATCAATGATATATTCCCCGAGCAATCAACAACCATCCACAATCAGCAATCAATAGTACAAAGATGTAAACTCATCTATAATAACTCTAAGATGGCCATCTTATTCATTCCTCACGTGAGCCCCACTCCCGACACCCTCCATGGTCAATGTCTCTCTCAATGTCTCCGTACTCCGGTAGTTCGATCTCCGCACGTGGGCGGTTGAACGGACCCTTCCTGACGTGCTTTCACCGGGCACGTCCCGTACCGGCAACAACGGCTGCAGCGCACACCTCCTGGCCAAGCAAAGCGGGTACAGCAAAGCAGGCAAAGCAACACGCGGCTTGCCCAGCGCGCGCGGCCCAAGGTGCGACCCGAACGTGGCCTTGTAGACGGTGAGGCGAACTGTGCCAGCTGCTTGGTTCCGTGCACGAACCCACGGCGACTTGACGTGTCAAAGGGTAGTTACACGTCCCGGTAACTCCTCTCGCCAGACGGGCTTTTACACGCCGATTCTGTTACGTTGCTCCATCGATACCGCTCGCGTCCGAGCTCGGCGAGGAAGAAGAAGAATCGTCGCTTCTCCAGGACCTCGTGTCTTTTCTTCTTCCGTTTCCGGTCTCCTTTTTCCCAGAAGGGCTCCTGACCCTTTAATCACAACAACCTTTAATCGAGTCCACATTGATAAGCAAAGACCTGAATAGTAATTCACATACATTCACATAAATATGTAACAGTATTTGCTCCCATGTGGAAATGCATGTAAAATGTCTGTATATGCTACCATGTTGAAATGCATGTAACATGTCTGTAGTTGCTACCATGTTGAAATGCATGTAAAATGTCTGTATTTGCTGCCATATTGAAATGCATGTAAAAGGTCTGTATTTGCTACCATGTGGAAATGCATGTACAATGTCTGTATTTGCTGCCATGTTGAAATGCATGTAAAAGGTCTGTATTTGCTACCATGTGGAAATGCATGTAACATGTCTGTATTTGCTCCCATGTTGAAATACATGTAGAATGTCTGTATTTGCTGCCATATTGAAATGCATGTAAAATGTCTGTATTTGCTACCATGTGGAAATGCATGTAAAATGTCTGTATTTGCTACCATGTGGAAATGCATGTAAAATGTCTGTATTTGTTGCCATGTTGAAATGCATGTAAAATGTCTGTATTTGCTACCATGTGGAAATGCATGTAAAATGTCTGTTCAGTATTTGCTACCATGTGGAAATGCATGTAAAATGTCTGTATTTGCTACCATGTTGAAATGAATGTAAAATGTCTGTATTTGCTACCATGTGGAAATGCATGTAAAATGTCTGTATTTGCGACCATGTGGAAATGCATGTAAAATGTCTGTATTTGCTGCCATGTTGAAATGCATGTAAAATGTCTGCATTTGCTACCATGTTGAAATGCATGTAAAATGTCTGTATTTGCTGCCATGTTGAAATGCATGTAAAATGTCTGTATTTGCTGCCATGTTGAAATGCATGTAAAATGTCTGTATTTGCTGCCATATTGAAATGCATGTGAAATGTCTGTATTTGCTGCCATGTTGAAATGCATGTAAAATGTCTGTACCATGTTCTACCATGTTCTACCTGTACCATGTTTTACCATGTTGAAATGCATGTAAAATGTCTGTATTTGCTGCCACGTTGAAATGCATGTAAAATGTCTGTATTTGCTACCACGTTGAAATGCATGTAAAATGTCTGTATTTGCGACCATGTGGAAATGCATGTAAAATGTCTGTATTTGTTGCCATGTTGAAATGTATGTAAAATGTCTGTATTTGCTGCCACGTTGAAATGCATGTAAAATTTCTGTATTTGCTGCCATGTTGAAATGCATTTAAAATGTCTCTATTTGCTGCCATGTTGAAATGCATGTAAAAGGTCTGTATTTGCTGTCATGTGGAAATGCATGTAACATGTCTGTATTTGCTGCCACGTTGAAATGCATGTAAAATGTCTGTATTTGCTTCCATGTTGAAATGCATGTACAATGTCTGTATTTGCTGCCATGTTGAAATGCATGTAAAATGTCTGTATTTGCTACCATGTTGAAATGCATGTAAAATGTCTGTATTTGCTCCCATGTTGAAATGCATGTAAAATGTCTGTATTGGCTGCCATGTTGAAATGCATGTAAAATGTCTGTATTTGCTGCCATCTTGAAATGCATGTAAAATGTCTGTATTTGCTGCCATGTTGAAATGCATGTAAAATGTCTGTATTTGCTGCCATGTTGAAATGCATGTAAAATGTCTGTAATTGCTACCATGTTGAAATGCATGTAAAATGTCTGTATTTGCTATCATGTTGAAATGCATGTAAAATATCTGTATTTGCTGCCATGTTGAAATGCATGTAAAATGTCTGTATTTGCTACCATGTTGAAATACATGTAAAATGTCTGTATTTGCTACCATGTTGAAATACATGTAGAATGTCTGTATTTGCTGCCATGTGGAAATGCATGTAAAATGTCTGTATTTGCTTCCATGTCGAAATGCATGTAAAATGTCTTTATTTGCTACCATGTTGAAATGCATGTAAAATGTCTCTATTTGCTGCCATGTTGAAATGCATGTAAAATGTCTGTATTTGCTGCCATGTTGAAATGCATGTAAAAGGTCTGTATTTGCTGCCATGTTGAAATGCATGTGAAATGTCTGTATTTGCTGCCATGTTGAAATGCATGTAAAATGTCTGTATTTGCGACCATGTGGAAATGCATGTAAAATGTCTGTATTTGTTGCCATGTTGAAATGTTTGTAAAATGTCTGTATTTGCTGCCATGTTGAAATGCATGTAAAATGTCTGTATTTGCTACCATGTGGAAATGCATGTAAAATGTCTGTATTTGCTACCATGTGGAAATGCATGTAAAATGTCTGTATTTGCTACCACGTTGAAATGCATGTAAAATGTCTGTATTTGCTACCACGTTGAAATGCATGTAAAATGTCTGTATTTGCTACCATGTGGAAATGCATGTAAAATGTCTGTATTTGCTACCATGTGGAAATGCATGTAAAATGTCTGTATTTGCGACCATGTGGAAATGCATGTAAAATGTCTGTATTTGTTGCCATGTTGAAATGTTTGTAAAATGTCTGTATTTGCTGCCACGTTGAAATGCATGTAAAATTTCTGTATTTGCTGCCATGTTGAAATGCATTTAAAATGTCTCTATTTGCTGCCATGTTGAAATGCATGTAAAAGGTCTGTATTTGCTACCATGTGGAAATGCATGTAACATGTCTGTAGTTGCTAACATGTTTAAATGCATGTAAAATGTCTGTATTTGCTACCATGTTGAAATGCATGTACAATGTCTGTATTTGCTGCCATGTTGAAATGCATGTAAAATGTCTGTATTTGCTTCCACGTGGAAATGCAGGTAAAATGTATGTATTTGCTACCATGTTGAAATGCATGTAAAATGTCTGTATTTTCTGCCATGTTGAAAGGCATGTAAAATGTCTGTATTTGCTGCCATGTTGAAAGGCATGTAAAATGTCTGTATTTGCTGCCATGTTGAAATGCATGTAAAATGTCTGTATTTGCTACCATGTTGAAATGCATGTAAAATGTCTGTATTTGCTGCCATGTTGAAATGCATGTAAAATGTCTGTATTTGCTACCATGTGGAAATGCATGTAAAATGTCTGTATTTGCTACCATGTGGAAATGCATGTAAAATGTCTGTATTTGCTACCATGTTGAAATGCATGTAAAATGTCTGTATTTGCTACCATGTTGAAATGCATGTACAATGTCTGTATTTGCTGCCATGTTGAAATGCATGTAAAATGTCTGTATTTGCTACCATGTTGAAATGCATGTAAAATGTCTGTATTTGCTACCATGTTGAAATGCATGTAAAATGTCAGTATTTGCTGCCATGTTGAAATGCATGTAAAATGTCTGTATTTGCTACCACGTTGAAATGCATGTAAAATGTCTGTATTTGCTACCATGTGGAAATGCATGTAAAATGTCTGTATTTGCTACCATGTGGAAATGCATGTAAAATGTCTGTATTTGCGACCATGTGGAAATGCATGTAAAATGTCTGTATTTGTTGCCATGTTGAAATGTATGTAAAATATCTGTATTTGCTGCCACGTTGAAATGCATGTAAAATTTCTGTATTTGCTGCCATGTTGAAATGCATTTAAAATGTCTCTATTTGCTGCCATGTTGAAATGCATGTAAAAGGTCTGTATTTGCTGTCATGTGGAAATGCATGTAACATGTCTGTATTTGCTGCCACGTTGAAAGGCATGTAAAATGTCTGTATTTGCTTCCATGTTGAAATGCATGTACAATGTCTGTATTTGCTGCCATGTTGAAATGCATGTAAAATGTCTGTATTTGCTACCATGTTGAAATGCATGTAAAATGTCTGTATTTGCTACCATGTTGAAATGCATGTAAAATGTCTGTATTGGCTGCCATGTTGAAATGCATGTAAAATGTCTGTATTTGCTGCCATGTTGAAATGCATGTAAAATGTCTGTATTTGCTGCCATGTTGAAATGCATGTAAAATGTCTGTAATTGCTACCATGTTGAAATGCATGTAAAATGTCTGTATTTGCTGCCATGTTGAAATGCATGTAAAATGTCTGTATTTGCTACCACGTTGAAATGCATGTAAAATGTCTGTATTTGCTACCATGTGGAAATGCATGTAAAATGTCTGTATTTGCTACCATGTGGAAATGCATGTAAAATGTCTGTATTTGCGACCATGTGGAAATGCATGTAAAATGTCTGTATTTGTTGCCATGTTGAAATGTTTGTAAAATGTCTGTATTTGCTGCCACGTTGAAATGCATGTAAAATTTCTGTATTTGCTGCCATGTTGAAATGCATTTAAAATGTCTCTATTTGCTGCCATGTTGAAATGCATGTAAAAGGTCTGTATTTGCTACCATGTGGAAATGCATGTAACATGTCTGTAGTTGCTAACATGTTTAAATGCATGTAAAATGTCTGTATTTGCTACCATGTTGAAATGCATGTACAATGTCTGTATTTGCTGCCATGTTGAAATGCATGTAAAATGTCTGTATTTGCTTCCACGTGGAAATGCAGGTAAAATGTATGTATTTGCTACCATGTTGAAATGCATGTAAAATGTCTGTATTTTCTGCCATGTTGAAAGGCATGTAAAATGTCTGTATTTGCTGCCATGTTGAAAGGCATGTAAAATGTCTGTATTTGCTGCCATGTTGAAATGCATGTAAAATGTCTGTATTTGCTACCATGTTGAAATGCATGTAAAATGTCTGTATTTGCTGCCATGTTGAAATGCATGTAAAATGTCTGTATTTGCTACCATGTGGAAATGCATGTAAAATGTCTGTATTTGCTACCATGTGGAAATGCATGTAAAATGTCTGTATTTGCTACCATGTTGAAATGCATGTAAAATGTCTGTATTTGCTACCATGTTGAAATGCATGTACAATGTCTGTATTTGCTGCCATGTTGAAATGCATGTAAAATGTCTGTATTTGCTACCATGTTGAAATGCATGTAAAATGTCTGTATTTGCTACCATGTTGAAATGCATGTAAAATGTCAGTATTTGCTGCCATGTTGAAATGCATGTAAAATGTCTGTATTTGCTACCACGTTGAAATGCATGTAAAATGTCTGTATTTGCTACCATGTGGAAATGCATGTAAAATGTCTGTATTTGCTACCATGTGGAAATGCATGTAAAATGTCTGTATTTGCGACCATGTGGAAATGCATGTAAAATGTCTGTATTTGTTGCCATGTTGAAATGTATGTAAAATATCTGTATTTGCTGCCACGTTGAAATGCATGTAAAATTTCTGTATTTGCTGCCATGTTGAAATGCATTTAAAATGTCTCTATTTGCTGCCATGTTGAAATGCATGTAAAAGGTCTGTATTTGCTGTCATGTGGAAATGCATGTAACATGTCTGTATTTGCTGCCACGTTGAAAGGCATGTAAAATGTCTGTATTTGCTTCCATGTTGAAATGCATGTACAATGTCTGTATTTGCTGCCATGTTGAAATGCATGTAAAATGTCTGTATTTGCTACCATGTTGAAATGCATGTAAAATGTCTGTATTTGCTACCATGTTGAAATGCATGTAAAATGTCTGTATTGGCTGCCATGTTGAAATGCATGTAAAATGTCTGTATTTGCTGCCATGTTGAAATGCATGTAAAATGTCTGTATTTGCTGCCATGTTGAAATGCATGTAAAATGTCTGTAATTGCTACCATGTTGAAATGCATGTAAAATGTCTGTATTTGCTACCATGTTGAAATGCATGTAAAATGTCTGTATTTGCTACCATGTTGAAATGCATGTAAAATGTCTGTATTTGCTACCATGTGGAAATGCATGTAACATGTCTGTAGTTGCTAACATGTTTAAATGCATGTAAAATGTCTGTATTTGCTACCATGTTGAAATGCATGTACAATGTCTGTATTTGCTGCCATGTTGAAATGCATGTAAAATGTCTGTATTTGCTTCCACGTGGAAATGCAGGTAAAATGTATGTATTTGCTACCATGTTGAAATGCATGTAAAATGTCTGTATTTTCTGCCATGTTGAAAGGCATGTAAAATGTCTGTATTTGCTGCCATGTTGAAAGGCATGTAAAATGTCTGTATTTGCTGCCATGTTGAAATGCATGTAAAATGTCTGTATTTGCTACCATGTTGAAATGCATGTAAAATGTCTGTATTTGCTGCCATGTTGAAATGCATGTAAAATGTCTGTATTTGCTACCATGTGGAAATGCATGTAAAATGTCTGTATTTGCTACCATGTGGAAATGCATGTAAAATGTCTGTATTTGCTACCATGTTGAAATGCATGTAAAATGTCTGTATTTGCTACCATGTTGAAATGCATGTACAATGTCTGTATTTGCTGCCATGTTGAAATGCATGTAAAATGTCTGTATTTGCTACCATGTTGAAATGCATGTAAAATGTCTGTATTTGCTACCATGTTGAAATGCATGTAAAATGTCAGTATTTGCTGCCATGTTGAAATGCATGTAAAATGTCTGTATTTGCTACCACGTTGAAATGCATGTAAAATGTCTGTATTTGCTACCATGTGGAAATGCATGTAAAATGTCTGTATTTGCTACCATGTGGAAATGCATGTAAAATGTCTGTATTTGCGACCATGTGGAAATGCATGTAAAATGTCTGTATTTGTTGCCATGTTGAAATGTATGTAAAATATCTGTATTTGCTGCCACGTTGAAATGCATGTAAAATTTCTGTATTTGCTGCCATGTTGAAATGCATTTAAAATGTCTCTATTTGCTGCCATGTTGAAATGCATGTAAAAGGTCTGTATTTGCTGTCATGTGGAAATGCATGTAACATGTCTGTATTTGCTGCCACGTTGAAAGGCATGTAAAATGTCTGTATTTGCTTCCATGTTGAAATGCATGTACAATGTCTGTATTTGCTGCCATGTTGAAATGCATGTAAAATGTCTGTATTTGCTACCATGTTGAAATGCATGTAAAATGTCTGTATTTGCTACCATGTTGAAATGCATGTAAAATGTCTGTATTGGCTGCCATGTTGAAATGCATGTAAAATGTCTGTATTTGCTGCCATGTTGAAATGCATGTAAAATGTCTGTATTTGCTGCCATGTTGAAATGCATGTAAAATGTCTGTAATTGCTACCATGTTGAAATGCATGTAAAATGTCTGTATTTGCTGCCATGTTGAAATGCATGTAAAATGTCTGTATTTGCTACCACGTTGAAATGCATGTAAAATGTCTGTATTTGCTACCATGTGGAAATGCATGTAAAATGTCTGTATTTGCTACCATGTGGAAATGCATGTAAAATGTCTGTATTTGCGACCATGTGGAAATGCATGTAAAATGTCTGTATTTGTTGCCATGTTGAAATGTTTGTAAAATGTCTGTATTTGCTGCCACGTTGAAATGCATGTAAAATTTCTGTATTTGCTGCCATGTTGAAATGCATTTAAAATGTCTCTATTTGCTGCCATGTTGAAATGCATGTAAAAGGTCTGTATTTGCTACCATGTGGAAATGCATGTAACATGTCTGTAGTTGCTAACATGTTTAAATGCATGTAAAATGTCTGTATTTGCTACCATGTTGAAATGCATGTACAATGTCTGTATTTGCTGCCATGTTGAAATGCATGTAAAATGTCTGTATTTGCTTCCACGTGGAAATGCAGGTAAAATGTATGTATTTGCTACCATGTTGAAATGCATGTAAAATGTCTGTATTTTCTGCCATGTTGAAAGGCATGTAAAATGTCTGTATTTGCTGCCATGTTGAAAGGCATGTAAAATGTCTGTATTTGCTGCCATGTTGAAATGCATGTAAAATGTCTGTATTTGCTACCATGTTGAAATGCATGTAAAATGTCTGTATTTGCTGCCATGTTGAAATGCATGTAAAATGTCTGTATTTGCTACCATGTGGAAATGCATGTAAAATGTCTGTATTTGCTACCATGTGGAAATGCATGTAAAATGTCTGTATTTGCTACCATGTTGAAATGCATGTAAAATGTCTGTATTTGCTACCATGTTGAAATGCATGTACAATGTCTGTATTTGCTGCCATGTTGAAATGCATGTAAAATGTCTGTATTTGCTACCATGTTGAAATGCATGTAAAATGTCTGTATTTGCTACCATGTTGAAATGCATGTAAAATGTCAGTATTTGCTGCCATGTTGAAATGCATGTAAAATGTCTGTATTTGCTACCACGTTGAAATGCATGTAAAATGTCTGTATTTGCTACCATGTGGAAATGCATGTAAAATGTCTGTATTTGCTACCATGTGGAAATGCATGTAAAATGTCTGTATTTGCGACCATGTGGAAATGCATGTAAAATGTCTGTATTTGTTGCCATGTTGAAATGTATGTAAAATATCTGTATTTGCTGCCACGTTGAAATGCATGTAAAATTTCTGTATTTGCTGCCATGTTGAAATGCATTTAAAATGTCTCTATTTGCTGCCATGTTGAAATGCATGTAAAAGGTCTGTATTTGCTGTCATGTGGAAATGCATGTAACATGTCTGTATTTGCTGCCACGTTGAAAGGCATGTAAAATGTCTGTATTTGCTTCCATGTTGAAATGCATGTACAATGTCTGTATTTGCTGCCATGTTGAAATGCATGTAAAATGTCTGTATTTGCTACCATGTTGAAATGCATGTAAAATGTCTGTATTTGCTACCATGTTGAAATGCATGTAAAATGTCTGTATTGGCTGCCATGTTGAAATGCATGTAAAATGTCTGTATTTGCTGCCATGTTGAAATGCATGTAAAATGTCTGTATTTGCTGCCATGTTGAAATGCATGTAAAATGTCTGTAATTGCTACCATGTTGAAATGCATGTAAAATGTCTGTATTTGCTACCATGTTGAAATGCATGTAAAATGTCTGTATTTGCTACCATGTTGAAATGCATGTAAAATGTCTGTATTTGCTACCATGTTGAAATGCATGTAAAATGTCTGTATTGGCTGCCATGTTGAAATGCATGTAAAATGTCTGTATTTGCTCCCATGTTGAAATACATGTAGAATGTCTGTATTTGCTGCCATATTGAAATGCATGTAAAATGTCTGTATTTGCTACCATGTGGAAATGCATGTAAAATGTCTGTATTTGCTACCATGTGGAAATGCATGTAAAATGTCTGTATTTGCTACCATGTGGAAATGCATGTAAAATGTCTGTATTTGTTGCCATGTTGAACTGCATGTAAAATGTCTGTATTTGCTACCATGTGGAAATGCATGTAAAATGTCTGTTCAGTATTTGCTACCATGTGGAAATGCATGTAAAATGTCTGTATTTGCTACCATGTTGAAATGAATGTAAAATGTCTGTATTTGCTACCATGTGGAAATGCATGTAAAATGTCTGTATTTGCGACCATGTGGAAATGCATGTAAAATGTCTGTATTTGCTGCCATGTTGAAATGCATGTAAAATGTCTGCATTTGCTACCATGTTGAAATGCATGTAAAATGTCTGTATTTGCTGCCATGTTGAAATGCATGTAAAATGTCTGTATTTGCTGCCATGTTGAAATGCATGTAAAATGTCTGTATTTGCTGCCATATTGAAATGCATGTGAAATGTCTGTATTTGCTGCCATGTTGAAATGCATGTAAAATGTCTGTACCATGTTGTTGTACCATGTTCTACCATGTTCTACCTGTACCATGTTTTACCATGTTGAAATGCATGTAAAATGTCTGTATTTGCTGCCACGTTGAAATGCATGTAAAATGTCTGTATTTGCTACCACGTTGAAATGCATGTAAAATGTCTGTATTTGCTACCATGTGGAAATGCATGTAAAATGTCTGTATTTGCGACCATGTGGAAATGCATGTAAAATGTCTGTATTTGTTGCCATGTTGAAATGTATGTAAAATGTCTGTATTTGCTGCCACGTTGAAATGCATGTAAAATTTCTGTATTTGCTGCCATGTTGAAATGCATTTAAAATGTCTCTATTTGCTGCCATGTTGAAATGCATGTAAAAGGTCTGTATTTGCTGTCATGTGGAAATGCATGTAACATGTCTGTATTTGCTGCCATGTTGAAATGCATGTAAAATGTCTGTATTTGCTACCATGTTGAAATGCATGTACAATGTCTGTATTTGCTGCCATGTTGAAATGCATGTAAAATGTCTGTATTTGCTACCATGTTGAAATGCATGTAAAATGTCTGTATTTGCTACCATGTTGAAATGCATGTAAAATGTCTGTATTGGCTGCCATGTTGAAATGCATGTAAAATGTCTGTATTTGCTGCCATGTTGAAATGCATGTAAAATGTCTGTATTTGCTGCCATGTTGAAATGCATGTAGAATGTCTGTATTTGCTGCCATGTGGAAATGCATGTAAAATGTCTGTATTTGCTACCATGTCGAAATGCATGTAAAATGTCTTTATTTGCTACCATGTTGAAATGCATGTAAAATGTCTCTATTTGCTGCCATGTTGAAATGCATGTAAAATGTCTGTATTTGCTGCCATGTTGAAATGCATGTAAAAGGTCTGTATTTGCTGCCATGTTGAAATGCATGTGAAATGTCTGTATTTGCTGCCATGTTGAAATGCATGTAAAATGTCTGTACCATGTTGTTGTACCATGTTCTACCATGTTCTACCTGTACCATGTTCTACCATGTTGAAATGCATGTAAAATGTCTGTATTTGCTGCCATGTTGAAATGCATGTAAAATGTCTGTATTTGCTACCACGTTGAAATGCATGTAAAATGTCTGTATTTGCTTCCATGTGGAAATGCATGTAAAATGTCTGTATTTGCTACCATGTGGAAATGCATGTAAAATGTCTGTATTTGCGACCATGTGGAAATGCATGTAAAATGTCTGTATTTGTTGCCATGTTGAAATGTTTGTAAAATGTCTGTATTTGCTGTCACGTTGAAATGCATGTAAAATTTCTGTATTTGCTGCCATGTTGAAATGCATTTAAAATGTCTCTATTTGCTGCCATGTTGAAATGCATGTAAAAGGTCTGTATTTGCTACCATGTGGAAATGCATGTAACATGTCTGTAGTTGCTAACATGTTGAAATGCATGTAAAATGTCTGTATTTGCTACCATGTTGAAATGCATGTACAATGTCTGTATTTGCTACCATGTTGAAATGCATGTAAAATGTCTGTATTTGCTTCCACGTGGAAATGCAGGTAAAATGTATGTATTTGCTACCATGTTGAAATGCATGTACAATGTCTGTATTTGCTACCATGTTGAAATGCATGTAAAATGTCTGTATTTGCTTCCACGTGGAAATGCAGGTAAAATGTATGTATTTGCTACCATGTTGAAATGCATGTAAAATGTCTGTATTTTCTGCCATGTTGAAAGGCATGTAAAATGTCTGTATTTGCTGCCATGTTGAAAGGCATGTAAAATGTCTGTATTTGCTGCCATGTTGAAATGCATGTAAAATGTCTGTATTTGCTACCATGTTGAAATGCATGTAAAATGTCTGTATTTGCTGCCATGTTGAAATGCATGTAAAATGTCTGTATTTGCGACCATGTTGAAATACATGTAAAATGTCTGTATTTGCTCCCATGTTGAAATACATGTAGAATGTCTGTATTTGCTGCCATGTTGAAATGCATGTAAAATGTCTGTATTTGCTACCATGTGGAAATGCATGTAAAATGTCTGTATTTGCTACCATGTGGAAATGCATGTAAAATGTCTGTATTTGCTACCATGTTGAAATGCATGTAAAATGTCTGTACAGTATTAGCTACCATGTGGAAATGCATGTAAAATGTCTGTATTTGCTACCATGTTGAAATGCATGTAAAATGTCTGTATTTGCTACCATGTTGAAATGCATGTAAAATGTCTGTATTTGCTACCATGTGGAAATGCATGTAAAATGTCTGTATTTGCTACCATGTTGAAACGCATGTAAAATGTCTGTATTTGCTGCCATGTTGAAATGCATGTAAAATGTCTGTATTTGCTGCCATGTTGAAATGCATGTAAAATGTCTGGATTTGCTGCCATGTTGAAATGCATGTAAAATGTCTGTATTTGCTGCCATGTTGAAATGCATGTAAAATGTCTGTATTTGCTGCCATGTTGAAATGCATGTAAAATGTCTGTATTTGCTGCCATGTTGAAATGCATGTAAAATGTCTGGACCATGTTGTTGTACCATGTTCTACCATGTTCTACCTGTACCATGTTCTACCATGTTGAAATGCATGTAAAATGTCTGTATTTGCTACCATGTTGAAATGCATGTAAAATGTCTGTATTTGCTACCATGTTGAAATGCATGTAAAATGTCTGGATTTGCTACCATGTGGAAATGCCTGTAAAATGACTGTATTTTCTGCCATGTGGAAATGCATGTAAAATGTCTGTATTTGCTACCATGTTGAAATGCATGTAAAATGTCTGTATTTGCTACCTCGTTGAAATGCATGTAAAATGTCTGGATTTGCTACCATGTGGAAATGCCTGTAAAATGACTGTATTTGCCGCCATGTTGAAATGCATGTAAAATGTCTGTATTTGCTACTATGTTGAAATGCATGTGAAATGTCTGTATTTGCTTCCATGTGGAAATGCATGTAAAATGTCTGTATTTGCTGCCATGTGGAAATGCATGTAAAATGTCTGTATTTGCTACCATGTGGAAATGCATGTAAAATGTCTGTATTTGCGACCATGTGGAAATGCATGTAAAATGTCTGTATTTGTTGCCATGTTGAAATGTATGTAAAATGTCTGTATTTGCTGCCACGTTGAAATGCATGTAAAATTTCTGTATTTGCTGCCATGTTGAAATGCATTTAAAATGTCTCTATTTGCTGCCATGTTGAAATGCATGTAAAACGTCTGTATTTGCTGTCATGTGGAAATGCATGTAACATGTCTGTATTTGCTGCCATGTTGAAATGCATGTAAAATGTCTGTATTTGCTACCATGTTGAAATGCATGTACAATGTCTGTATTTGCTGCCATGTTGAAATGCATGTAAAATGTCTGTATTTGCTACCATGTTGAAATGCATGTAAAATGTCTGTATTTGCTACCATGTTGAAATGCATGTAAAATGTCTGTATTGGCTGCCATGTTGAAATGCATGTAAAATGTCTGTATTTGCTGCCATGTTGAAATGCATGTAAAATGTCTGTATTTGCTGCCATGTTGAAATGCATGTAGAATGTCTGTATTTGCTGCCATGTGGAAATGCATGTAAAATGTCTGTATTTGCTACCATGTCGAAATGCATGTAAAATGTCTTTATTTGCTACCATGTTGAAATGCATGTAAAATGTCTCTATTTGCTGCCATGTTGAAATGCATGTAAAATGTCTGTATTTGCTGCCATGTTGAAATGCATGTAAAAGGTCTGTATTTGCTGCCATGTTGAAATGCATGTGAAATGTCTGTATTTGCTGCCATGTTGAAATGCATGTAAAATGTCTGTACCATGTTGTTGTACCATGTTCTACCATGTTCTACCTGTACCATGTTCTACCATGTTGAAATGCATGTAAAATGTCTGTATTTGCTGCCATGTTGAAATGCATGTAAAATGTCTGTATTTGCTACCACGTTGAAATGCATGTAAAATGTCTGTATTTGCTTCCATGTGGAAATGCATGTAAAATGTCTGTATTTGCTACCATGTGGAAATGCATGTAAAATGTCTGTATTTGCGACCATGTGGAAATGCATGTAAAATGTCTGTATTTGTTGCCATGTTGAAATGTTTGTAAAATGTCTGTATTTGCTGTCACGTTGAAATGCATGTAAAATTTCTGTATTTGCTGCCATGTTGAAATGCATTTAAAATGTCTCTATTTGCTGCCATGTTGAAATGCATGTAAAAGGTCTGTATTTGCTACCATGTGGAAATGCATGTAACATGTCTGTAGTTGCTAACATGTTGAAATGCATGTAAAATGTCTGTATTTGCTACCATGTTGAAATGCATGTACAATGTCTGTATTTGCTACCATGTTGAAATGCATGTAAAATGTCTGTATTTGCTTCCACGTGGAAATGCAGGTAAAATGTATGTATTTGCTACCATGTTGAAATGCATGTACAATGTCTGTATTTGCTACCATGTTGAAATGCATGTAAAATGTCTGTATTTGCTTCCACGTGGAAATGCAGGTAAAATGTATGTATTTGCTACCATGTTGAAATGCATGTAAAATGTCTGTATTTTCTGCCATGTTGAAAGGCATGTAAAATGTCTGTATTTGCTGCCATGTTGAAAGGCATGTAAAATGTCTGTATTTGCTGCCATGTTGAAATGCATGTAAAATGTCTGTATTTGCTACCATGTTGAAATGCATGTAAAATGTCTGTATTTGCTGCCATGTTGAAATGCATGTAAAATGTCTGTATTTGCGACCATGTTGAAATACATGTAAAATGTCTGTATTTGCTCCCATGTTGAAATACATGTAGAATGTCTGTATTTGCTGCCATGTTGAAATGCATGTAAAATGTCTGTATTTGCTACCATGTGGAAATGCATGTAAAATGTCTGTATTTGCTACCATGTGGAAATGCATGTAAAATGTCTGTATTTGCTACCATGTTGAAATGCATGTAAAATGTCTGTACAGTATTAGCTACCATGTGGAAATGCATGTAAAATGTCTGTATTTGCTACCATGTTGAAATGCATGTAAAATGTCTGTATTTGCTACCATGTTGAAATGCATGTAAAATGTCTGTATTTGCTACCATGTGGAAATGCATGTAAAATGTCTGTATTTGCTACCATGTTGAAACGCATGTAAAATGTCTGTATTTGCTGCCATGTTGAAATGCATGTAAAATGTCTGTATTTGCTGCCATGTTGAAATGCATGTAAAATGTCTGGATTTGCTGCCATGTTGAAATGCATGTAAAATGTCTGTATTTGCTGCCATGTTGAAATGCATGTAAAATGTCTGTATTTGCTGCCATGTTGAAATGCATGTAAAATGTCTGTATTTGCTGCCATGTTGAAATGCATGTAAAATGTCTGGACCATGTTGTTGTACCATGTTCTACCATGTTCTACCTGTACCATGTTCTACCATGTTGAAATGCATGTAAAATGTCTGTATTTGCTACCATGTTGAAATGCATGTAAAATGTCTGTATTTGCTACCATGTTGAAATGCATGTAAAATGTCTGGATTTGCTACCATGTGGAAATGCCTGTAAAATGACTGTATTTTCTGCCATGTGGAAATGCATGTAAAATGTCTGTATTTGCTACCATGTTGAAATGCATGTAAAATGTCTGTATTTGCTACCTCGTTGAAATGCATGTAAAATGTCTGGATTTGCTACCATGTGGAAATGCCTGTAAAATGACTGTATTTGCCGCCATGTTGAAATGCATGTAAAATGTCTGTATTTGCTACTATGTTGAAATGCATGTGAAATGTCTGTATTTGCTTCCATGTGGAAATGCATGTAAAATGTCTGTATTTGCTGCCATGTGGAAATGCATGTAAAATGTCTGTATTTGCTACCATGTGGAAATGCATGTAAAATGTCTGTATTTGCGACCATGTGGAAATGCATGTAAAATGTCTGTATTTGTTGCCATGTTGAAATGTATGTAAAATGTCTGTATTTGCTGCCACGTTGAAATGCATGTAAAATTTCTGTATTTGCTGCCATGTTGAAATGCATTTAAAATGTCTCTATTTGCTGCCATGTTGAAATGCATGTAAAAGGTCTGTATTTGCTGTCATGTGGAAATGCATGTAACATGTCTGTATTTGCTGCCATGTTGAAATGCATGTAAAATGTCTGTATTTGCTACCATGTTGAAATGCATGTACAATGTCTGTATTTGCTGCCATGTTGAAATGCATGTAAAATGTCTGTATTTGCTACCATGTTGAAATGCATGTAAAATGTCTGTATTTGCTACCATGTTGAAATGCATGTAAAATGTCTGTATTGGCTGCCATGTTGAAATGCATGTAAAATGTCTGTATTTGCTGCCATGTTGAAATGCATGTAAAATGTCTGTATTTGCTGCCATGTTGAAATGCATGTAGAATGTCTGTATTTGCTGCCATGTGGAAATGCATGTAAAATGTCTGTATTTGCTACCATGTCGAAATGCATGTAAAATGTCTTTATTTGCTACCATGTTGAAATGCATGTAAAATGTCTCTATTTGCTGCCATGTTGAAATGCATGTAAAATGTCTGTATTTGCTGCCATGTTGAAATGCATGTAAAAGGTCTGTATTTGCTGCCATGTTGAAATGCATGTGAAATGTCTGTATTTGCTGCCATGTTGAAATGCATGTAAAATGTCTGTACCATGTTGTTGTACCATGTTCTACCATGTTCTACCTGTACCATGTTCTACCATGTTGAAATGCATGTAAAATGTCTGTATTTGCTGCCATGTTGAAATGCATGTAAAATGTCTGTATTTGCTACCACGTTGAAATGCATGTAAAATGTCTGTATTTGCTTCCATGTGGAAATGCATGTAAAATGTCTGTATTTGCTACCATGTGGAAATGCATGTAAAATGTCTGTATTTGCGACCATGTGGAAATGCATGTAAAATGTCTGTATTTGTTGCCATGTTGAAATGTTTGTAAAATGTCTGTATTTGCTGTCACGTTGAAATGCATGTAAAATTTCTGTATTTGCTGCCATGTTGAAATGCATTTAAAATGTCTCTATTTGCTGCCATGTTGAAATGCATGTAAAAGGTCTGTATTTGCTACCATGTGGAAATGCATGTAACATGTCTGTAGTTGCTAACATGTTGAAATGCATGTAAAATGTCTGTATTTGCTACCATGTTGAAATGCATGTACAATGTCTGTATTTGCTACCATGTTGAAATGCATGTAAAATGTCTGTATTTGCTTCCACGTGGAAATGCAGGTAAAATGTATGTATTTGCTACCATGTTGAAATGCATGTAAAATGTCTGTATTTTCTGCCATGTTGAAAGGCATGTAAAATGTCTGTATTTGCTGCCATGTTGAAAGGCATGTAAAATGTCTGTATTTGCTGCCATGTTGAAATGCATGTAAAATGTCTGTATTTGCTACCATGTTGAAATGCATGTAAAATGTCTGTATTTGCTGCCATGTTGAAATGCATGTAAAATGTCTGTATTTGCTACCATGTTGAAATACATGTAAAATGTCTGTATTTGCTCCCATGTTGAAATACATGTAGAATGTCTGTATTTGCTGCCATGTTGAAATGCATGTAAAATGTCTGTATTTGCTACCATGTGGAAATGCATGTAAAATGTCTGTATTTGCTACCATGTTGAAATGCATGTACAATGTCTGTATTTGCTACCATGTTGAAATGCATGTAAAATGTCTGTATTTGCTTCCACGTGGAAATGCAGGTAAAATGTATGTATTTGCTACCATGTTGAAATGCATGTAAAATGTCTGTATTTTCTGCCATGTTGAAAGGCATGTAAAATGTCTGTATTTGCTGCCATGTTGAAAGGCATGTAAAATGTCTGTATTTGCTGCCATGTTGAAATGCATGTAAAATGTCTGTATTTGCTACCATGTTGAAATGCATGTAAAATGTCTGTATTTGCTGCCATGTTGAAATGCATGTAAAATGTCTGTATTTGCTACCATGTTGAAATACATGTAAAATGTCTGTATTTGCTCCCATGTTGAAATACATGTAGAATGTCTGTATTTGCTGCCATGTTGAAATGCATGTAAAATGTCTGTATTTGCTACCATGTGGAAATGCATGTAAAATGTCTGTATTTGCTACCATGTGGAAATGCATGTAAAATGTCTGTATTTGCTACCATGTTGAAATGCATGTAAAATGTCTGTACAGTATTAGCTACCATGTGGAAATGCATGTAAAATGTCTGTATTTGCTACCATGTTGAAATGCATGTAAAATGTCTGTATTTGCTACCATGTTGAAATGCATGTAAAATGTCTGTATTTGCTACCATGTGGAAATGCATGTAAAATGTCTGTATTTGCTACCATGTTGAAACGCATGTAAAATGTCTGTATTTGCTGCCATGTTGAAATGCATGTAAAATGTCTGTATTTGCTGCCCTGTTGAAATGCATGTAAAATGTCTGGATTTGCTGCCATGTTGAAATGCATGTAAAATGTCTGTATTTGCTGCCATGTTGAAATGCATGTAAAATGTCTGTATTTGCTGCCATGTTGAAATGCATGTAAAATGTCTGGACCATGTTGTTGTACCATGTTCTACCATGTTCTACCTGTACCATGTTCTACCATGTTGAAATGCATGTAAAATGTCTGTATTTGCTACCATGTTGAAATGCATGTAAAATGTCTGTATTTGCTACCACGTTGAAATGCATGTAAAATGTCTGGATTTGCTACCATGTGGAAATGCCTGTAAAATGACTGTATTTTCTGCCATGTGGAAATGCATGTAAAATGTCTGTATTTGCTACCATGTTGAAATGCATGTAAAATGTCTGTATTTGCTACCTCGTTGAAATGCATGTAAAATGTCTGGATTTGCTACCATGTGGAAATGCCTGTAAAATGACTGTATTTGCCGCCATGTTGAAATGCATGTAAAATGTCTGTATTTGCTACTATGTTGAAATGCATGTGAAATGTCTGTATTTGCTTCCATGTGGAAATGCATGTAAAATGTCTGTATTTGCTGCCATGTGGAAATGCATGTAAAATGTCTGTATTTGCTACCATGTTGAAATGCATGTAAAATGTCTGTACAGTATTTGCTACCATCTGGAAATGCATGTAAAATGTCTGTATTTGCCACCATGTTGAAATGAATGTAAAATGTCTGTACAGTATTTGCTTCCATGTGGAAATGCATGTAAAATGTCTGTATTTGCTACCATGTTGAAATGCATGTAAAATGTCTGTATTTGCTCCCATGTTGAAATGCATGTAAAATGTCTGTATTTGCTACCATGTTGAAATGCATGTAAAATGTCTGTATTTGCTGCCATGTTGAAATGCATGTAAAATGTCTATATTTGCTGCCATGTTGAAATGCATGTAAAATGTCTGTATTTGCTGCCATGTTGAAATGCATGTAAAATGTCTGTATTTGCTGCCATGTTGAAATGCATGTAAAATGTCTGTATTTGCTGCCATGTTGAAATGCATGTAAAATGTCTGTAATTGCTACCATGTTGAAATGCATGTAAAATGTCTGTATTTGCTACCATGTTGAAATGCATGTAAAATGTCTGTATTTGCTGCCATGTTGAAATGCATGTAAAATGTCTGTATTTGCTACCATGTTGAAATACATGTAGAATGTCTGTATTTGCTGCCATGTGGAAATGCATGTAAAATGTCTGCATTTGCTTCCATGTGTAAATGCATGTAACATGTCTGTATTTGCTGCCACGTTGAAATGCATGTAAAATGTCTGTATTTGCTTCCATGTTGAAATGCATGTACAATGTCTGTATTTGCTGCCATGTTGAAATGCATGTAAAATGTCTGTATTTGCTACCATGTTGAAATGCATGTAAAATGTCTGTATTTGCTACCATGTTGAAATGCATGTAAAATGTCTGTATTGGCTGCCATGTTGAAATGCATGTAAAATGTCTGTATTTGCTGCCATGTTGAAATGCATGTAAAATGTCTTTATTTGCTGCCATGTTGAAATGCATGTAAAATGTCTGTAATTGCTACCATGTTGAAATGCATGTAAAATGTCTGTATTTGCTACCATGTTGAAATGCATGTAAAATGTCTGTATTTGCTACCATGTTGAAATGCATGTAAAATGTCTGTATTTGCCACCATGTTGAAATGCATGTAAAATGTATGTATTTGCTGCCATGTTGAAATGCATGTAAAATGTCTGTATTTGCTCCCATGTTGAAATACATGTAGAATGTCTGTATTTGCTGCCATATTGAAATGCATGTAAAATGGCTGTATTTGCTACCATGTGGAAATGCATGTAAAATGTCTGTATTTGCTACCATGTGGAAATGCATGTAAAATGTCTGTATTTGCTACCATGTGGAAATGCATGTAAAATGTCTGTATTTGTTGCCATGTTGAACTGCATGTAAAATGTCTGTATTTGCTACCATGTGGAAATGCATGTAAAATGTCTGTTCAGTATTTGCTACCATGTGGAAATGCATGTAAAATGTCTGTATTTGCTACCATGTTGAAATGAATGTAAAATGTCTGTATTTGCTCCCATGTGGAAATGCATGTAAAATGTCTGTATTTGCGACCATGTGGAAATGCATGTAAAATGTCTGTATTTGCTGCCATGTTGAAATGCATGTAAAATGTCTGCATTTGCTACCATGTTGAAATGCATGTAAAATGTCTGTATTTGCTGCCATGTTGAAATGCATGTAAAATGTCTGTATTTGCTGCCATGTTGAAATGCATGTAAAATGTCTGTATTTGCTGCCATATTGAAATGCATGTGAAATGTCTGTATTTGCTGCCATGTTGAAATGCATGTAAAATGTCTGTACCATGTTGTTGTACCATGTTCTACCATGTTCTACCTGTACCATGTTTTACCATGTTGAAATGCATGTAAAATGTCTGTATTTGCTGCCACGTTGAAATGCATGTAAAATGTCTGTATTTGCTACCACGTTGAAATGCATGTAAAATGTCTGTATTTGCTACCATGTGGAAATGCATGTAAAATGTCTGTATTTGCGACCATGTGGAAATGCATGTAAAATGTCTGTATTTGTTGCCATGTTGAAATGTATGTAAAATGTCTGTATTTGCTGCCACGTTGAAATGCATGTAAAATTTCTGTATTTGCTGCCATGTTGAAATGCATTTAAAATGTCTCGATTTGCTGCCATGTTGAAATGCATGTAAAAGGTCTGTATTTGCTGTCATGTGGAAATGCATGTAACATGTCTGTATTTGCTGCCATGTTGAAATGCATGTAAAATGTCTGTATTTGCTACCATGTTGAAATGCATGTACAATGTCTGTATTTGCTGCCATGTTGAAATGCATGTAAAATGTCTGTATTTGCTACCATGTTGAAATGCATGTAAAATGTCTGTATTTGCTACCATGTTGAAATGCATGTAAAATGTCTGTATTGGCTGCCATGTTGAAATGCATGTAAAATGTCTGTATTTGCTGCCATGTTGAAATGCATGTAAAATGTCTGTATTTGCTGCCATGTTGAAATGCATGTAGAATGTCTGTATTTGCTGCCATGTGGAAATGCATGTAAAATGTCTGTATTTGCTACCATGTCGAAATGCATGTAAAATGTCTTTATTTGCTACCATGTTGAAATGCATGTAAAATGTCTCTATTTGCTGCCATGTTGAAATGCATGTAAAATGTCTGTATTTGCTGCCATGTTGAAATGCATGTAAAAGGTCTGTATTTGCTGCCATGTTGAAATGCATGTGAAATGTCTGTATTTGCTGCCATGTTGAAATGCATGTAAAATGTCTGTACCATGTTGTTGTACCATGTTCTAGAATGTTCTACCTGTACCATGTTCTACCATGTTGAAATGCATGTAAAATGTCTGTATTTGCTGCCATGTTGAAATGCATGTAAAATGTCTGTATTTGCTACCACGTTGAAATGCATGTAAAATGTCTGTATTTGCTTCCATGTGGAAATGCATGTAAAATGTCTGTATTTGCTACCATGTGGAAATGCATGTAAAATGTCTGTATTTGCGACCATGTGGAAATGCATGTAAAATGTCTGTATTTGTTGCCATGTTGAAATGTTTGTAAAATGTCTGTATTTGCTGTCACGTTGAAATGCATGTAAAATTTCTGTATTTGCTGCCATGTTGAAATGCATTTAAAATGTCTCTATTTGCTGCCATGTTGAAATGCATGTAAAAGGTCTGTATTTGCTACCATGTGGAAATGCATGTAACATGTCTGTAGTTGCTAACATGTTGAAATGCATGTAAAATGTCTGTATTTGCTACCATGTTGAAATGCATGTACAATGTCTGTATTTGCTACCATGTTGAAATGCATGTAAAATGTCTGTATTTGCTTCCACGTGGAAATGCAGGTAAAATGTATGTATTTGCTACCATGTTGAAATGCATGTACAATGTCTGTATTTGCTACCATGTTGAAATGCATGTAAAATGTCTGTATTTGCTTCCACGTGGAAATGCAGGTAAAATGTATGTATTTGCTACCATGTTGAAATGCATGTAAAATGTCTGTATTTTCTGCCATGTTGAAAGGCATGTAAAATGTCTGTATTTGCTGCCATGTTGAAAGGCATGTAAAATGTCTGTATTTGCTGCCATGTTGAAATGCATGTAAAATGTCTGTATTTGCTACCATGTTGAAATGCATGTAAAATGTCTGTATTTGCTGCCATGTTGAAATGCATGTAAAATGTCTGTATTTGCTACCATGTTGAAATACATGTAAAATGTCTGTATTTGCTCCCATGTTGAAATACATGTAGAATGTCTGTATTTGCTGCCATGTTGAAATGCATGTAAAATGTCTGTATTTGCTACCATGTGGAAATGCATGTAAAATGTCTGTATTTGCTACCATGTGGAAATGCATGTAAAATGTCTGTATTTGCTACCATGTTGAAATGCATGTAAAATGTCTGTACAGTATTAGCTACCATGTGGAAATGCATGTAAAATGTCTGTATTTGCTACCATGTTGAAATGCATGTAAAATGTCTGTATTTGCTACCATGTTGAAATGCATGTAAAATGTCTGTATTTGCTACCATGTGGAAATGCATGTAAAATGTCTGTATTTGCTACCATGTTGAAACGCATGTAAAATGTCTGTATTTGCTGCCATGTTGAAATGCATGTAAAATGTCTGTATTTGCTGCCATGTTGAAATGCATGTAAAATGTCTGGATTTGCTGCCATGTTGAAATGCATGTAAAATGTCTGTATTTGCTGCCATGTTGAAATGCATGTAAAATGTCTGTATTTGCTGCCATGTTGAAATGCATGTAAAATGTCTGTATTTGCTGCCATGTTGAAATGCATGTAAAATGTCTGGACCATGTTGTTGTACCATGTTCTACCATGTTCTACCTGTACCATGTTCTACCATGTTGAAATGCATGTAAAACGTCTGTATTTGCTACCATGTTGAAATGCATGTAAAATGTCTGTATTTGCTACCACGTTGAAATGCATGTAAAATGTCTGGATTTGCTACCATGTGGAAATGCCTGTAAAATGACTGTATTTTCTGCCATGTGGAAATGCATGTAAAATGTCTGTATTTGCTACCATGTTGAAATGCATGTAAAATGTCTGTATTTGCTACCTCGTTGAAATGCATGTAAAATGTCTGGATTTGCTACCATGTGGAAATGCCTGTAAAATGACTGTATTTGCCGCCATGTTGAAATGCATGTAAAATGTCTGTATTTGCTACTATGTTGAAATGCATGTGAAATGTCTGTATTTGCTTCCATGTGGAAATGCATGTAAAATGTCTGTATTTGCTGCCATGTGGAAATGCATGTAAAATGTCTGTATTTGCTACCATGTGGAAATGCATGTAAAATGTCTGTATTTGCGACCATGTGGAAATGCATGTAAAATGTCTGTATTTGTTGCCATGTTGAAATGTATGTAAAATGTCTGTATTTGCTGCCATGTTGAAATGCATGTAAAATTTCTGTATTTGCTGCCATGTTGAAATGCATTTAAAATGTCTCTATTTGCTGCCATGTTGAAATGCATGTAAAAGGTCTGTATTTGCTGTCATGTGGAAATGCATGTAACATGTCTGTATTTGCTGCCATGTTGAAATGCATGTAAAATGTCTGTATTTGCTACCATGTTGAAATGCATGTACAATGTCTGTATTTGCTGCCATGTTGAAATGCATGTAAAATGTCTGTATTTGCTACCATGTTGAAATGCATGTAAAATGTCTGTATTTGCTACCATGTTGAAATGCATGTAAAATGTCTGTATTGGCTGCCATGTTGAAATGCATGTAAAATGTCTGTATTTGCTGCCATGTTGAAATGCATGTAAAATGTCTGTATTTGCTGCCATGTTGAAATGCATGTAGAATGTCTGTATTTGCTGCCATGTGGAAATGCATGTAAAATGTCTGTATTTGCTACCATGTCGAAATGCATGTAAAATGTCTTTATTTGCTACCATGTTGAAATGCATGTAAAATGTCTCTATTTGCTGCCATGTTGAAATGCATGTAAAATGTCTGTATTTGCTGCCATGTTGAAATGCATGTAAAAGGTCTGTATTTGCTGCCATGTTGAAATGCATGTGAAATGTCTGTATTTGCTGCCATGTTGAAATGCATGTAAAATGTCTGTACCATGTTGTTGTACCATGTTCTACCATGTTCTACCTGTACCATGTTCTACCATGTTGAAATGCATGTAAAATGTCTGTATTTGCTGCCATGTTGAAATGCATGTAAAATGTCTGTATTTGCTACCACGTTGAAATGCATGTAAAATGTCTGTATTTGCTTCCATGTGGAAATGCATGTAAAATGTCTGTATTTGCTACCATGTGGAAATGCATGTAAAATGTCTGTATTTGCGACCATGTGGAAATGCATGTAAAATGTCTGTATTTGTTGCCATGTTGAAATGTTTGTAAAATGTCTGTATTTGCTGTCACGTTGAAATGCATGTAAAATTTCTGTATTTGCTGCCATGTTGAAATGCATTTAAAATGTCTCTATTTGCTGCCATGTTGAAATGCATGTAAAAGGTCTGTATTTGCTACCATGTGGAAATGCATGTAACATGTCTGTAGTTGCTAACATGTTGAAATGCATGTAAAATGTCTGTATTTGCTACCATGTTGAAATGCATGTACAATGTCTGTATTTGCTACCATGTTGAAATGCATGTAAAATGTCTGTATTTGCTTCCACGTGGAAATGCAGGTAAAATGTATGTATTTGCTACCATGTTGAAATGCATGTAAAATGTCTGTATTTTCTGCCATGTTGAAAGGCATGTAAAATGTCTGTATTTGCTGCCATGTTGAAAGGCATGTAAAATGTCTGTATTTGCTGCCATGTTGAAATGCATGTAAAATGTCTGTATTTGCTACCATGTTGAAATGCATGTAAAATGTCTGTATTTGCTGCCATGTTGAAATGCATGTAAAATGTCTGTATTTGCTACCATGTTGAAATACATGTAAAATGTCTGTATTTGCTCCCATGTTGAAATACATGTAGAATGTCTGTATTTGCTGCCATGTTGAAATGCATGTAAAATGTCTGTATTTGCTACCATGTGGAAATGCATGTAAAATGTCTGTATTTGCTACCATGTGGAAATGCATGTAAAATGTCTGTATTTGCTACCATGTTGAAATGCATGTAAAATGTCTGTACAGTATTAGCTACCATGTGGAAATGCATGTAAAATGTCTGTATTTGCTACCATGTTGAAATGCATGTAAAATGTCTGTATTTGCTACCATGTTGAAATGCATGTAAAATGTCTGTATTTGCTACCATGTGGAAATGCATGTAAAATGTCTGTATTTGCTACCATGTTGAAACGCATGTAAAATGTCTGTATTTGCTGCCATGTTGAAATGCATGTAAAATGTCTGTATTTGCTGCCATGTTGAAATGCATGTAAAATGTCTGGATTTGCTGCCATGTTGAAATGCATGTAAAATGTCTGTATTTGCTGCCATGTTGAAATGCATGTAAAATGTCTGTATTTGCTGCCATGTTGAAATGCATGTAAAATGTCTGTATTTGCTGCCATGTTGAAATGCATGTAAAATGTCTGGACCATGTTGTTGTACCATGTTCTACCATGTTCTACCTGTACCATGTTCTACCATGTTGAAATGCATGTAAAATGTCTGTATTTGCTACCATGTTGAAATGCATGTAAAATGTCTGTATTTGCTACCACGTTGAAATGCATGTAAAATGTCTGGATTTGCTACCATGTGGAAATGCCTGTAAAATGACTGTATTTTCTGCCATGTGGAAATGCATGTAAAATGTCTGTATTTGCGACCATGTTGAAATGCATGTAAAATGTCTGTATTTGCTACCTCGTTGAAATGCATGTAAAATGTCTGGATTTGCTACCATGTGGAAATGCCTGTAAAATGACTGTATTTGCCGCCATGTTGAAATGCATGTAAAATGTCTGTATTTGCTACTATGTTGAAATGCATGTGAAATGTCTGTATTTGCTTCCATGTGGAAATGCATGTAAAATGTCTGTATTTGCTGCCATGTGGAAATGCATGTAAAATGTCTGTATTTGCTACCATGTTGAAATGCATGTAAAATGTCTGTACAGTATTTGCTACCATCTGGAAATGCATGTAAAATGTCTGTATTTGCCACCATGTTGAAATGAATGTAAAATGTCTGTACAGTATTTGCTTCCATGTGGAAATGCATGTAAAATGTCTGTATTTGCTACCATGTTGAAATGCATGTAAAATGTCTGTATTTGCTCCCATGTTGAAATGCATGTAAAATGTCTGTATTTGCTACCATGTTGAAATGCATGTAAAATGTCTGTATTTGCTGCCATGTTGAAATGCATGTAAAATGTCTATATTTGCTGCCATGTTGAAATGCATGTAAAATGTCTGTATTTGCTGCCATGTTGAAATGCATGTAAAATGTCTGTATTTGCTGCCATGTTGAAATGCATGTAAAATGTCTGTATTTGCTGCCATGTTGAAATGCATGTAAAATGTCTGTAATTGCTACCATGTTGAAATGCATGTAAAATGTCTGTATTTGCTACCATGTTGAAATGCATGTAAAATGTCTGTATTTGCTGCCATGTTGAAATGCATGTAAAATGTCTGTATTTGCTACCATGTTGAAATACATGTAGAATGTCTGTATTTGCTGCCATGTGGAAATGCATGTAAAATGTCTGTATTTGCTTCCATGTGTAAATGCATGTAAAATGTCTTTATTTGCTACCATGTTGAAATGCATGTAAAATGTCTGTATTTGCTACCATGTTGAAATACATGTAAAATGTCTGTATTTGCTCCCATGTTGAAATACATGTAGAATGTCTGTATTTGCTGCCATGTTGAAATGCATGTAAAATGTCTGTATTTGCTACCATGTGGAAATGCATGTAAAATGTCTGTATTTGCTACCATGTTGAAATGCATGTACAATGTCTGTATTTGCTACCATGTTGAAATGCATGTAAAATGTCTGTATTTGCTTCCACGTGGAAATGCAGGTAAAATGTATGTATTTGCTACCATGTTGAAATGCATGTAAAATGTCTGTATTTTCTGCCATGTTGAAAGGCATGTAAAATGTCTGTATTTGCTGCCATGTTGAAAGGCATGTAAAATGTCTGTATTTGCTGCCATGTTGAAATGCATGTAAAATGTCTGTATTTGCTACCATGTTGAAATGCATGTAAAATGTCTGTATTTGCTGCCATGTTGAAATGCATGTAAAATGTCTGTATTTGCTACCATGTTGAAATACATGTAAAATGTCTGTATTTGCTCCCATGTTGAAATACATGTAGAATGTCTGTATTTGCTGCCATGTTGAAATGCATGTAAAATGTCTGTATTTGCTACCATGTGGAAATGCATGTAAAATGTCTGTATTTGCTACCATGTGGAAATGCATGTAAAATGTCTGTATTTGCTACCATGTTGAAATGCATGTAAAATGTCTGTACAGTATTAGCTACCATGTGGAAATGCATGTAAAATGTCTGTATTTGCTACCATGTTGAAATGCATGTAAAATGTCTGTATTTGCTACCATGTTGAAATGCATGTAAAATGTCTGTATTTGCTACCATGTGGAAATGCATGTAAAATGTCTGTATTTGCTACCATGTTGAAACGCATGTAAAATGTCTGTATTTGCTGCCATGTTGAAATGCATGTAAAATGTCTGTATTTGCTGCCATGTTGAAATGCATGTAAAATGTCTGGATTTGCTGCCATGTTGAAATGCATGTAAAATGTCTGTATTTGCTGCCATGTTGAAATGCATGTAAAATGTCTGTATTTGCTGCCATGTTGAAATGCATGTAAAATGTCTGTATTTGCTGCCATGTTGAAATGCATGTAAAATGTCTGGACCATGTTGTTGTACCATGTTCTACCATGTTCTACCTGTACCATGTTCTACCATGTTGAAATGCATGTAAAATGTCTGTATTTGCTACCATGTTGAAATGCATGTAAAATGTCTGTATTTGCTACCACGTTGAAATGCATGTAAAATGTCTGGATTTGCTACCATGTGGAAATGCCTGTAAAATGACTGTATTTTCTGCCATGTGGAAATGCATGTAAAATGTCTGTATTTGCTACCATGTTGAAATGCATGTAAAATGTCTGTATTTGCTACCTCGTTGAAATGCATGTAAAATGTCTGGATTTGCTACCATGTGGAAATGCCTGTAAAATGACTGTATTTGCCGCCATGTTGAAATGCATGTAAAATGTCTGTATTTGCTACTATGTTGAAATGCATGTGAAATGTCTGTATTTGCTTCCATGTGGAAATGCATGTAAAATGTCTGTATTTGCTGCCATGTGGAAATGCATGTAAAATGTCTGTATTTGCTACCATGTTGCAATGCATGTAAAATGTCTGTACAGTATTTGCTACCATCTGGAAATGCATGTAAAATGTCTGTATTTGCCACCATGTTGAAATGAATGTAAAATGTCTGTACAGTATTTGCTTCCATGTGGAAATGCATGTAAAATGTCTGTATTTGCTACCATGTTGAAATGCATGTAAAATGTCTGTATTTGCTCCCATGTTGAAATGCATGTAAAATGTCTGTATTTGCTACCATGTTGAAATGCATGTAAAATGTCTGTATTTGCTGCCATGTTGAAATGCATGTAAAATGTCTATATTTGCTGCCATGTTGAAATGCATGTAAAATGTCTGTATTTGCTGCCATGTTGAAATGCATGTAAAATGTCTGTATTTGCTGCCATGTTGAAATGCATGTAAAATGTCTGTATTTGCTGCCATGTTGAAATGCATGTAAAATGTCTGTAATTGCTACCATGTTGAAATGCATGTAAAATGTCTGTATTTGCTACCATGTTGAAATGCATGTAAAATGTCTGTATTTGCTGCCATGTTGAAATGCATGTAAAATGTCTGTATTTGCTACCATGTTGAAATACATGTAGAATGTCTGTATTTGCTGCCATGTGGAAATGCATGTAAAATGTCTGCATTTGCTTCCATGTGTAAATGCATGTAAAATGTCTTTATTTGCTACCATGTTGAAATGCATGTAAAATGTCTGTATTTGCTGCCATGTTGAAATGCATGTAAAATGTCTGTATTTGCTTCCATGTTGAAATGCATGTAAAATGTCTGTATTTGCTGCCATGTTGAAATGCATGTAAAATGTCTGTATTTGCTGCCATGTTGAAATGCATGTAAAATGTCTGTATTTGCTGCCATGTTGAAATGCATGTGAAATGTCTGTATTTGCTGCCATGTTGAAATGCATGTAAAATGTCTGTACCATGTTGTTGTACCATGTTCTACCATGTTCGACCTGTACCATGTTCTACCATGTTGAAATGCATGTAAAATGTCTGTATTTGCTGCCACGTTGAAATGCATGTAAAATGTCTGTATTTGCTACCACGTTGAAATGCATGTAACATGTCTGTATTTGCTGCCATATTGAAATGCATGTAAAATGTCTGTATTTGCTGCCATGTTGAAATGCATGTAAAATGTCTGTAATTGCTACCATGTTGAAATGCATGTAAAATGTCTGTATTTGCTACCATGTTGAAATGCATGTAAAATGTCTGTATTTGTTGCCATGTTGAAATGCAAGTAAAATGTCTGTATTTGCTTCCACGTGGAAATGCAGGGAAAATGTATGTATTTGCTACCATGTTGAAATGCATGTAAAATGTCTGTATTTGTTGCCATGTTGAAATGAAAGTAAAATGTCTGTATTTGCTTCCACGTGGAAATGCAGGTAAAATGTCTGTATTTGCTGCCACGTTTAAATACATGCAAAATGTCTGTATTTGCCGCCATGTTGAAATACATGCAAAATGTCTGTATTTGCTGCCATGTTGACATGCATGTAAAATGTCTGTATTTGCTGCCATCTTGAAATGCATGTAAAATGCATTCTGGACCCAATGCTCCCCCTTCCTCTTCATTAACGGTATGGACCTCAAACATCCGGGGCCTTCGCTCAAACTTGACTGACCTCTCCATACAGGTTGCTTCTGACAAACCAGATGTGATCTGCTTAACAGAAATTTCCTCCTTCATGATGTCTCTGATGCCTTGGTATCTCTCCCAGGTTACTCCCTCCTCCGGTATGATAGACCTGAGCCTCGTCCTGGAGGTGGGGTTGCTATCTTTATAAAAAACTCTCTTCCTCACTCGCCCTCCACTGCCCTCTCTCCACCTCACCCCCAGGAATACCTTTGGCTACGGCTTCCCCCTTCGCTCCCACCTTTTGTTCATATGTGTGTTGTACCGTCCACCAATCAGCGATGACTCCATCTACATCTCACTGTCTGATAATATGGACCAACTTCTATCTACCCATCCCAACTCTCTCTTCCTCATATGTGGTGATTTCAATTGTCACCATGCCAGTTGGCTGGGTGTGGGTACCTCTCTCACCAGCCATGGCTCCTCAGCAAAGGACTTCTGCGACTCACTGGGACTGACACAATCTGTCAATTTCCCGACCCGGATCTCAGTCAACGGAGCATCTTCTCTTCTGGATTTGGTTATGACAAACTTCCCTGAAAATGTCTGCTGCTCTTCTTCTGCTCCAATCGGCTCATCTGATCATGTGCTTGTCAAAGTGGACATCTCTCTGACCATTCTCAGAGAGCCTCCTCAGCGTCGACGAGTCTGGCATTTCACTCAGGCCAACTGGCACGGTCTTCAAGCAGCCATCAATCATCTGGACTGGTCTCCCATCTCTACCGCCTCTGACATCAACTCATCCTGGGAATTCTTTCAAAGTAAATTGCTCTCTCTCATGCACAGATTTATACCATCTCGTCTTCAGTTGTCATACCCTTCCTCCCGTCCATGGTTCATGGAATCTTGTGGTGAGGCTGTTGCCCTGAAACAACTTGCTTTCGTCTCCTGGAAAGCAAATCCAACGGAAGGAAATCTCATTTCCTTTCACAAAGCCCGAAACAAGTGTGTGTCCACCCTCAGGAGAGCCAGGAAACAATATCTCACCATTCTCAAGACCGAACTCTCTTATCTGTCTCCCTCTTCCAAATCCTGGTGGCGTCTGGTCAAATCTGTTTCTGGTGTTTGTTCCCCCTCCATCCCCTCCCTCACCTCAAACGGCTTAATGGCTGACTCCGCACGTGAAAAAGCTGAATGCCTCAACTCTGTGTTTGCCTCTAAATCTTGTGTCCCAAACCCATCCCTCTCTGTACCCACCGTACCCAGTCGTACCCAGCTGCTCCTGGACTCTGTGTCCTTTCCTCCTGACAAGGTGGAAAAGTTTCTGTCAACCCTCGACTCTGATTCTGCAACTGGTCCTGACGGCATCAGCCCACGGGTCCTAAAATCATGTTCTTCTGCTCTTTCACTCCCTCTTTCTGTTCTCTTCACCCTCTCTTTTGCTCAAGGTCATCTGCCATCTGCTTGGAAATCAGCCAACATCACCGCTTTGCACAAAAAAGGTGCAAAAACAGATCCCAGCAACTACAGACCAATCAGCCTTCTCCCAATTATCAGCAAAGTCATG
This sequence comes from Myxine glutinosa, assembly GCF_964187855.1. Lineage (NCBI taxonomy): Eukaryota > Metazoa > Chordata > Myxini > Myxiniformes > Myxinidae > Myxine > Myxine glutinosa. The sequence goes on from NC_136266.1 coordinate 161,012,611, forward strand.
GAATCCATCATTGCTTCAGATATTAAATCTTTCCTCTTCTCCAATGGCTTGATCTCTGATCATCAATTTGGTTTCAGACCTGGTCACTCTACTCTGGACATGCTGCTTCTGCTTTCTCAACAATGGATGGAGGTCCTCAACGCCAAACAGGAAATTAGAGCTGTCTCCCTTGACATTTCACGTGCCTTCGATACGGTCTGGCACCCTGCTCTGCTCTCCAAACTCTCCTCCTTTGGTATCCATGGAAATCTCCACGCATGGCTGGCGGACTTCCTCTCTGGTCGTAGTCAACGTGTGGCCCTGAATGGGTTTCTCTCATCTCCTCCTCCTGTTCAGGCTGGAGTTCCCCAAGGTAGTGTTCTGGGCCCTGTGCTTTTTCTGGTCTTCATCAATGATCTCTCTGACTCTCTTGAAAATCCTCTCTATCTCTTTGCTGACGACTCTACTCTCTGTCGCTCCATTCCTCATCCCTCAGATCGGCAGTCTGCAGCCTCCTCACTCTCTGCAGACCTGGACAAAATCACAGACTGGTCAAACAAGTGGAACATGTCTTTCAATCCTGACAAATCTCACACTCTTACAATGTCTCTCTGAAAGGACCGACTGGACAACCCTCCCATCTACTTTCTCAACAATCCTCTCCAAGAAGTTCTGTCGCTCAAGCTTTTGGGTCTCACTATCTGCCATGATCTTTCTTGGGAAAACCACATTTCCAAGCTGGCCTCCAAAGCCAGTCGCCGACTGGGCATCCTCCGTCGTGCGAAGTCCTTCCTTGGCACACCTGAGCTCCTCACCACATACAAGGCTTTCATCCGCAGCTCAATGGAATACTGTTCCCCCCTCTGGGCTGGTGCTCCTGCCTCACACCTTGCTCGGCATCACGCTGTTGAGGCCAAAGCTTTCAGAATCATTGGAATCTCCTGCGATGTAGTCAACGCCGAGGGCCTTTCACTCACTCACCGCAGGCAGGTTGGTGGTCTTTCTGTCTTCTACCGACTCCTCTCCGGCCTTGCTCCCCCAGCTCTCTCTGTGCTCTGTCCCCCCAATATTCCTTCAGGTCGCACAAGATCTGCCTGCAACCCTCTTCTGGTTAAACTGCCAAAGTCTAGGCTCTCTGCTCACCTTCACTCTTTAATTCCCCTTTTCTCCCGCCTCTGGAACAAACTCCCCCACTCCCTTCAATCCCACTCCTCCCTCCAGGTCTTTAAAACAGCTGTTCACCACCATCTCTTATCTTCCCCCATCGAAAACCTTGATCTTTTCTACCCCCGGTAATTCACCCCAGAGTCCTTGCAGTGTTCATATGTTTTAATCCTCTCCCACCTCCCCCCAAGTCCTCCCGATGTCCCTGCTCTCAAATGTTGTGTTTGTGTCCTTCCCCCTCTCTTTTGTGTCCTTCCCCCTCTCTCCCCATCTTGTCTACCGCTCCCCTTGTTTTTTGTGTTTTGTGTGTCGGTTTGTCTTTTTGTGTGATTAATGTTAGCTCTTTCACGAGCCTCGATCTTGTATACAAAAAAAAAAAAAAAAAAAAATGTCTGTATTTGCTTCCATGGGGAAATGGATGTAAAATGTCTGTATTTGTTGCCATGTTGAAATGCAAGTAAAATGTCTGTATTTGCTTCCACGTGGAAATGCAGGTAAAATGTCTGTATTTGCTACCATGTTGAAATGCATGTAAAATGTCTGTATTTGCTGCCATGTTGAAAGGCATGTAAAATGTCTGTATTTTCTGCCATGTTGAAATGCATGTAAAATGTCTGTATTTGATGCCATGTGCAAATGCATGTAAAATGTCTGTATTTGCTCCCATGTTGAAATGCATGTAAAATGTCTGTATTTGCTTCCATGTGGAAATGCATGAAAAATGTCTGTATTTGTTACCATGTTGAAATGCATGTAAAATGTCTGTACAGTATTTGCTACCATGTGGAAATGCATGTTAAATGTCTGTATTTGCTACCATGTTGAAATGAATGTAAAATGTCTGTATTTGCTGCCATGTTGATATGCATGTAAAATGTCTGTATTTGCTACCATGTGGAAATGCATGTAAAATGTTTGTATTGTAACGTGGTCCTCCCGGTGACTACCTGGTCTCGGTGACCCCCGGACCGTGAGAGGAACTCCGCCAGAAAGATCTATTATTTATGCTCTTTCGTAACGCATAAATCTGAATTCCAATCAATAAGAAACCCCACACCAAGGATCCGGAATAATCAATGATATATTCCCCGAGCAATCAACAACCATCCACAATCAGCAATCAATAGTACAAAGATGTAAACTCATCTATAATAACTCTAAGATGGCCATCTTATACATTCCTCACGTGAGCCCCACTCCCGACACCCTCCATGGTCAATGTCTCTCTCAATGTCTCCGTACTCCGGTAGTTCGATCTCCGCACGTGGGCGGTTGAACGGACCCTTCCTGACGTGCTTTCACCGGGCACGTCCCGTACCGGGAACAACGGCTGCAGCGTGCACCTCCTGGCCAAGCAAAGCGGGTACAGCAAAGCAGGCAAAGCAACACGCGGCTTGCCCAGCGCGCGCGGCCCAAGGTGCGACCCGAACGCGGCCTTGTAGACGGTGAGGCGAACTGTGCCAGCTGCTTGGTTCCGTGCACGAACCCACGGCGACTTGACGTGTCAAAGGGTAGTTACACGTCCCGGTAACTCCTCTCGCCAGACGGGCTTTTACACGCCGATTCTGTTACGTTGCTCCATCGATACCGCTCGCGTCCGAGCTCGGCGAGGAAGAAGAAGAATCGTCGCTTCTCCAGGACCTCGTGTCTTTTCTTCTTCCGTTTCCGGTCTCCTTTTTCCCAGAAGGGCTCCTGACCCTTTAATCACAACAACCTTTAATCGAGTCCACATTGATAAGCAAAGACCTGAATAGTAATTCACATACATTCACATAAATATGTAACAGTATTTGGTCCCATGTGGAAATGCAAGTAAAATGTCTGTATATGCTACCATGTTGAAATGCATGTAAAATGTCTGTATTTGCTGCCGTGTTGAAATTCATGTAAAATGTCTGTATTTGCTGCCATGTGGAAATGCATGTAAAATGACTGTATTTGCTACCATGTTGAAATACATGTAAAATATCTGTAATTGCAGCCATGTTGAAATGCATGTAAAATATCTGTGTTTGCTTCAATGTTCAAATGCATGTAAAATGTCTGTATTTGTTGCCATGTTGAAATGCAAGTAAAATGTCTGTATTTGCTTCCACGTGGAAATGCAGGTAAAATGTATGTATTTGCTACCATGTTGAAATGCATGTAAAATGTCTGAATTTGCTGCCATGTTGAAATACATGCAAAATGTCTGTATTTGCTGCCATGTTGAAATACATGCAAAATGTCTGTATTTGCTGCCATGTTGACATGCATGTAAAATATCTGTATTTGCTGCCATATTGAAATGCATGTAAAATGTCTGTATTTGCTGCCATGTTGACATGCATGTAAAATGTCTGTATTTGCTACCATGTTGAAATGAATGTAAAATGTCTGTATTTGCTGCCATGTGGAAATGCATGTAAAATGACTGTATTTGCTACCATGTTGAAATACATGTAAAATATCTGTAATTGCAGCCATGATGAAATGCATGTAAAATGTCTGTGTTTGCTACAATGTTCAAATGCATGTAAAATGTCTGTATTTGTTGCCATGTTGAAATGCAAGTAAAATGTCTGTATTTGCTTCCACGTGGAAATGCTGGTAAAATGTCTGTATTTGTTGCCATGTTGAAATGCAAGTAAAATGTCTGTATTTGCTGCCATGTGGAAATGCATGTAAAATGTCTGTATTTGCTGCCATGTTGAAATGCATGTAAAATGTCTGTATTTGCTTCCATGTTGAAATGCATGTGAAATGTCTGTATTTGCTACCATGTGGAAATGCATGTAAAATGTCTGTATTTGCGACCATGTGGAAATGCATATAAAATGTCTGTAGTTGCTGCCATGTGGAAATGCATGTAAAATGTCTGTATTTGCTACCATGTGGAAATGCATGTAAAATGTCTGTATTTGCTACCATGTTGAAATGCATGTAAAATGTCTGTATTTGCTGCCATGTTGAAATGCATGTAAAATGTCTGTATTTGCTGCCGTGTTTAAATGCATGTAAAATGTCTGTATTTGCTGCCATGTTGAAATGCATGTAAAATGTCTGTATTTGCTGCCATGTTGAAATGCATGTAAAATGTCTGTATTTGCTGCCATGTTGAAATGCATGTAAAATGTCTGTATTTGCTGCCATGTTGAAATGCATGTAATATGTCTGTATTTGCTGCCATGTTGAAATGCATGTAATATGTCTGTATTTGCTGCCATGTTGAAATGCATGTAAAATGTCTGTATTTGCTGCCATGTTGAAATGCATGTAAAATGTCTGTATTTGCTGCAATGTTGAAATGCATGTAAAATGTCTGTATTTGTTGCCATGCTGAAATGCATGTAAAATGTCTGTATTTGTTGCCATGCTGAAATGCATGTAAAATGTCTGTATTTGCTGCCATGTTGTAATGCATGTAAAATGTTTGTATTTGCTACCATGTTGTAATGCATGTAAAATGTTTGTATTTGCTACCATGTGGAAATGCATGTAAAATGTCTGTATTTGCTACCATGTGGAAATGCATGTAAAATGTCTGGATTTGCTACCATGTGGAAATGCATGTAAAATGTCTGTATTTGCTACCATGTGGAAATGCATGTAAAATGTCTGTATTTGCTACCATGTGGAAATGCATGTAAAATGTCTGTATTTGTTGCCATGTTGAAATGTATGTAAAATGTCTGTATTTGCTGTCATGTTGAAATGCATGTAAAATGTCTGTATTTGCTGCCATGTTGAAATGCATGTAAAATGTCTGTATTTGCTGGCATGTTGAAATGCATGTAAAATGTATGTATTTGTTGCCATGTTGAAATGCATGTAAAATGTCTGTATTTGATGCCATGTGCAAATGCATGTAAAATGTCTGTATTTGTTGCAATGTTGAAATGCATGTAAAATGTCTGTATTTGCTGCCATGTTGAAATGCATGTAAAATGTCTGTATTTGCTGCCATGTTGAAATGCACATAAAATGTCTGTATTTTCTGCCATGTTGAAATGCATGTAAAATGTCTGTATTTGCTGCCATGTTGAAATGCATGTAAAATGTATGTATTTGCTGCCATGTTGAAATGCATGTAAAATGTCTGTATTTGCTTCCATGTGGAAATGCATGTAAAATGTCTGGATTTGCTACCATGTGGAAATGCATGTAAAATGTCTGGATTTGCTAACATGTTGAAATGCATGTAAAATGTCTGTATTTGCTGCCATGTGCAAATGCATGTAAAATGTCTGTATTTGCTACCATGTGGAAATGCATGTAAAATGTCTGTATTTGTTGCCATGTTGAAATGTATGTAAAATGTCTGTATTTGCTGCCATGTTGAAATGCATGTAAAATGTCTGTATTTGCTGCCATGTTGAAATGCATGTAAAATGTCTGTATTTGCTGGCATGTTGAAATGCATGTAAAATGTATGTATTTGTTGCCATGTTGAAATGCATGTAAAATGTCTGTATTTGATGCCATGTGCAAATGCATGTAAAATGTCTGGATTTGCTACCATGTGGAAATGCATGTAAAATGTCTGTATTTGCTACCATGTTGAAATGCATGTAAAATGTCTGTATTTTCTGCCATGTTGAAATGCATGTAAAATGTCTGTATTTGATGCCATGTGCAAATGCATGTAAAATTTCTGTATTTGATACCATGTTGAAATGCATGTAAAATGTCTGTATTTGCTTCCATGTGGAAATGCATGTAAAATGTCTGTATTTGCTACCATGTTGAAATGCATGTAAAATGTCTGTATTTGCTGCCATGTTGAAATGCATGTAAAATGTCTGTATTTGCTGGCATGTTGAAATGCATGTAAAATGTATGTATTTGTTGCCATGTTGAAATGCATGTAAAATGTCTGTATTTGATGCCATGTGCAAATGCATGTAAAATGTCTGGATTTGCTACCATGTGGAAATGCATGTAAAATGTCTGTATTTGCTACCATGTTGAAATGCATGTAAAATGTCTGTATTTGCTTCCATGTGGAAATGCATGTAAAATGTCTGTATTTGCGACCATGTTGAAATGCATGTAAAATGTCTGTGTTTGCTACAATGTTGAAATGCATGTAAAATGTCTGTATTTGCTGCCATGTTGAAATGCATGTAAAATGTCTGGATTTGCTACCATGTGGAAATGCATGTAAAATGTCTGTATTTGCTACTATGTTGAAATGCATGTAAAATGTCTGTATTTGCTACCATGTTGAAATGCATGTAAAATGTCTGTATTTTCTGCCATGTTGAAATGCATGTAAAATGTCTGTATTTGATGCCATGTGCAAAAGCATGTAAAATGTCTGTATTTGCTACCATGTTGAAATGCATGTAAAATGTCTGTATTTGCTTCCATGTGGAAATGCATGTAAAATGTCTGTATTTGCTACCATGTTGAAATGCAGGTAAAATGTCTGTACAGTATTTGCTACCATGTGGAAATGCATGTAAAATGTCTGTATTTGCTACCATGTTGAAATGCATGTAAAATGTCTGTGTTTGCTACCATGTGGAAATGCATGTAAAATGTCTGTATTTGCTACCATGTGGAAATGCATGTAAAATGTCTGTATTTGTTGCCATGTTGAAATGTATGTAAAATGTCTGTATTTGCTGCCATGTTGAAATGCATGTAAAATGTCTATTTGCTGCCATGTTGAAATGCATGTAAAATGTCTGTATTTGCTGGCATGTTGAAATGCATGTAAAATGTATGTATATGTTGCCATGTTGAAATGCATGTAAAATGTCTGTATTTGGTGCCATGTGCAAATGCATGTAAAATGTCTGGATTTGCTACCATGTGGAAATGCATGTAAAATGTCTGTATTTGCGACCATGTTGAAATGCATGTAAAATGTCTGTATTTGCTACCATGTTGAAATGCATGTAAAATGTCTGTATTTTCTGCCATGTTGAAATGCATGTAAAATGTCTGTATTTGATGCCATGTGCAAATGCATGTAAAATGTCTGTATTTGCTACCATGTTGAAATGCATGTAAAATGTCTGTATTTGCTTCCATGTGGAAATGCATGTAAAATGTCTGTATTTGCTACCATGTTGAAATGCATGTAAAATGTCTGTACAGTATTTGCTACCATGTGGAAATGCATGTAAAATGTCTGTATTTGCTACCATGTTGAAATGCATGTAAAATGTCTATTTGATACCATGTTGAAATGAATGTAAAATGTCTGTATTTGCTGCCATGTTGATATGCATGTAAAATGTCTGTATTTGCTACCATGTGGAAATGCATGTAAAATGTTTGTATTTGCTACAATGTGGAAATGCATGTAAAATGTTTGTATTTGCTACCATGTGGAAATGCATGTAAAATGTCGGTATATGCTGCCATGTTGAAATGCATGTAAAATGTCTGTATTTGCTGCCATGTTGAAATGCATGTAAAATGTCTGTATTTGCTGCCATGTTGAAATGCATGTAAAATGTCTGTATTTGCTGCCATGTTGAAATGCATGTAAAATGTCTGTATTTGCTGCCATGTTGAAATGCATGTAATATGTCTGTATTTGCTGCCATGTTGAAATGCATGTAATATGTCTGTATTTGCTGCCATGTTGAAATGCATGTAAAATGTCTGTATTTGCTGCCATGTTGAAATGCATGTAAAATGTCTGTATTTGCTGAAATGTTGAAATGCATGTAAAATGTCTGTATTTGTTGCAATGTTGAAATGCATGTAAAATGACTGTATTTGTTGCCATGCTGAAATGCATGTAAAATGTCTGTATTTGTTGCCATGCTGAAATGCATGTAAAATGTCTGTATTTGCTGCCATGTTGTAATGCATGTAAAATGTTTGTATTTGCTACCATGTTGTAATGCATGTAAAATGTTTGTATTTGCTACCATGTGGAAATGCACATAAAATGTCTGTATTTTCTGCCATGTTGAAATGCATGTAAAATGTCTGTATTTTCTGCCATGTTGAAATGCATGTAAAATGTATGTATTTGCTGCCATGTTGAAATGCATGTAAAATGTCTGTATTTGCTGCCATGTTGAAATGCATGTAAAATGTCTGTATTTGCTACCATGTGGAAATGCATGTAAAATGTCTGTATTTGCTACCATGTGGAAATGCATGTAAAATGTCTGTATTTGCTACCATGTGGAAATGCATGTAAAATGTCTGTATTTGCTGCCATGTTGAAATGTATGTAAAATGTCTGTATTTGTTGCCATGTTGAAATGTATGTAAAATGTCTGTATTTGCTGCCATGTTGAAATGCATGTAAAATGTCTGTATTTGCTGCCATGTTGAAATGCATGTAAAATGTCTGTATTTGCTGGCATGTTGAAATGCATGTAAAATGTCTGTATTTGATGCCATGTGCAAATGCATGTAAAATGTCTGTATTTGATGCCATGTGCAAATGCATGTAAAATGTCTGTATTTGCTACCATGTGGAAATGCATGTAAAATGTCTGTATTTGCTACCATGTGGAAATGCATGTAAAATGTCTGTATTTGCTGCCATGTTGAAATGTATGTAAAATGTCTGTATTTGCTGCCATGTTGAAATGCATGTAAAATGTCTGTATTTGCTGCCATGTTGAAATGCATGTAAAATGTCTGTATTTGCTGGCATGTTGAAATGCATGTAAAATGTCTGTATTTGATGCCATGTGCAAATGCATGTAAAATGTCTGTATTTGATGCCATGTGCAAATGCATGTAAAATGTCTGTATTTGTTGCAATGTTGAAATGCATGTAAAATGTCTGTATTTGCTGCCATGTTGAAATGCATGTAAAATGTCTGTATTTTCTGCCATGTTGAAATGCACATAAAATGTATGTATTTGCTGCCATGTTGAAATGCATGTAAAATGTCTGTATTTGCTTCCATGTGGAAATGCATGTAAAATGTCTGGATTTGCTACCATGTGGAAATGCATGTAAAATGTCTGTATTTGATGCCATGTGCAAATGCATGTAAAATGTCTGTATTTGATGCCATGTGCAAATGCATGTAAAATGTCTGTATTTGTTGCAATGTTGAAATGCATGTAAAATGTCTGTATTTTCTGCCATGTTGAAATGCATGTAAAATGTCTGTATTTGCTGCCATGTTGAAATGCATGTAAAATGTATGTATTTGCTGCCATGTTGAAATGCATGTAAAATGTCTGTATTTGCTTCCATGTGGAAATGCATGTAAAATGTCTGGATTTGCTACCATGTGGAAATGCATGTAAAATGTCTGGATTTGCTACCATGTTGAAATGCATGTAAAATGTCTGTATTTGCTGCCATGTGCAAATGCATGTAAAATGTCTGTATTTGCTACCATGTGGAAATGCATGTAAAATGTCTGTATTTGTTGCCATGTTGAAATGTATGTAAAATGTCTGTATTTGCTGCCATGTTGAAATGCATGTAAAATGTCTGTATTTGCTGCCATGTTGAAATGCATGTAAAATGTCTGTATTTGCTGGCATGTTGAAATGCATGTAAAATGTATGTATTTGTTGCCATGTTGAAATGCATGTAAAATGTCTGTATTTGATGCCATGTGCAAATGCATGTAAAATGTCTGGATTTGCTACCATGTGGAAATGCATGTAAAATGTCTGTATTTGCTACCATGTTGAAATGCATGTAAAATATCTGTAATTGCAGCCATGATGAAATGCATGTAAAATGTCTGTGTTTGCTACAATGTTCAAATGCATGTAAAATGTCTGTATTTGTTGCCATGTTGAAATGCAAGTAAAATGTCTGTATTTGCTTCCACGTGGAAATGCAGGTAAAATGTCTGTATTTGTTGCCATGTTGAAATGCAAGTAAAATGTCTGTATTTGCTGCCATGTGGAAATGCATGTAAAATGTCTGTATTTGCTGCCATGTTGAAATGCATGTAAAATGTCTGTATTTGCTTCCATGTTGAAATGCATGTGAAATGTCTGTATTTGCTACCATGTGGAAATGCATGTAAAATGTCTGTATTTGCGACCATGTGGAAATGCATATAAAATGTCTGTAGTTGCTGCCATGTGGAAATGCATGTAAAATGTCTGTATTTGCTACCATGTGGAAATGCATGTAAAATGTCTGTATTTGCTACCATGTTGAAATGCATGTAAAATGTCTGTATTTGCTGCCATGTTGAAATGCATGTAAAATGTCTGTATTTGCTGCCGTGTTTAAATGCATGTAAAATGTCTGTATTTGCTGCCATGTTGAAATGCATGTAAAATGTCTGTATTTGCTGCCATGTTGAAATGCATGTAAAATGTCTGTATTTGCTGCCATGTTGAAATGCATGTAAAATGTCTGTATTTGCTGCCATGTTGAAATGCATGTAATATGTCTGTATTTGCTGCCATGTTGAAATGCATGTAATATGTCTGTATTTGCTGCCATGTTGAAATGCATGTAAAATGTCTGTATTTGCTGCCATGTTGAAATGCATGTAAAATGTCTGTATTTGCTGCAATGTTGAAATGCATGTAAAATGTCTGTATTTGTTGCCATGCTGAAATGCATGTAAAATGTCTGTATTTGTTGCCATGCTGAAATGCATGTAAAATGTCTGTATTTGCTGCCATGTTGTAATGCATGTAAAATGTTTGTATTTGCTACCATGTTGTAATGCATGTAAAATGTTTGTATTTGCTACCATGTGGAAATGCACATAAAATGTCTGTATTTTCTGCCATGTTGAAATGCATGTAAAATGTCTGTATTTTCTGCCATGTTGAAATGCATGTAAAATGTATGTATTTGCTGCCATGTTGAAATGCATGTAAAATGTATGTATTTGCTGCCATGTTGAAATGCATGTAAAATGTCTGTATTTGCTACCATGTGGAAATGCATGTAAAATGTCTGGATTTGCTACCATGTGGAAATGCATGTAAAATGTCTGTATTTGCTACCATGTGGAAATGCATGTAAAATGTCTGTATTTGCTACCATGTGGAAATGCATGTAAAATGTCTGTATTTGTTGCCATGTTGAAATGTATGTAAAATGTCTGTATTTGCTGTCATGTTGAAATGCATGTAAAATGTCTGTATTTGCTGCCATGTTGAAATGCATGTAAAATGTCTGTATTTGCTGGCATGTTGAAATGCATGTAAAATGTATGTATTTGTTGCCATGTTGAAATGCATGTAAAATGTCTGTATTTGATGCCATGTGCAAATGCATGTAAAATGTCTGTATTTGTTGCAATGTTGAAATGCATGTAAAATGTCTGTATTTGCTGCCATGTTGAAATGCATGTAAAATGTCTGTATTTGCTGCCATGTTGAAATGCACATAAAATGTCTGTATTTTCTGCCATGTTGAAATGCATGTAAAATGTCTGTATTTGCTGCCATGTTGAAATGCATGTAAAATGTATGTATTTGCTGCCATGTTGAAATGCATGTTAAATGTCTGTATTTGCTTCCATGTGGAAATGCATGTAAAATGTCTGGATTTGCTACCATGTGGAAATGCATGTAAAATGTCTGGATTTGCTAACATGTTGAAATGCATGTAAAATGTCTGTATTTGCTGCCATGTGCAAATGCATGTAAAATGTCTGTATTTGCTACCATGTGGAAATGCATGTAAAATGTCTGTATTTGTTGCCATGTTGAAATGTATGTAAAATGTCTGTATTTGCTGCCATGTTGAAATGCATGTAAAATGTCTGTATTTGCTGCCATGTTGAAATGCATGTAAAATGTCTGTATTTGCTGGCATGTTGAAATGCATGTAAAATGTATGTATTTGTTGCCATGTTGAAATGCATGTAAAATGTCTGTATTTGATGCCATGTGCAAATGCATGTAAAATGTCTGGATTTGCTACCATGTGGAAATGCATGTAAAATGTCTGTATTTGCTACCATGTTGAAATGCATGTAAAATGTCTGTATTTTCTGCCATGTTGAAATGCATGTAAAATGTCTGTATTTGATGCCATGTGCAAATGCATGTAAAATGTCTGTATTTGATACCATGTTGAAATGCATGTAAAATGTCTGTATTTGCTTCCATGTGGAAATGCATGTAAAATGTCTGTATTTGCTACCATGTTGAAATGCATGTAAAATGTCTGTATTTGCTGCCATGTTGAAATGCATGTAAAATGTCTGTATTTGCTGGCATGTTGAAATGCATGTAAAATGTATGTATTTGTTGCCATGTTGAAATGCATGTAAAATGTCTGTATTTGATGCCATGTGCAAATGCATGTAAAATGTCTGGATTTGCTACCATGTGGAAATGCATGTAAAATGTCTGTATTTGCTACCATGTTGAAATGCATGTAAAATGTCTGTATTTGCTTCCATGTGGAAATGCATGTAAAATGTCTGTATTTGCGACCATGTTGAAATGCATGTAAAATGTCTGTGTTTGCTACAATGTTGAAATGCATGTAAAATGTCTGTATTTGCTGCCATGTTGAAATGCATGTAAAATGTCTGGATTTGCTACCATGTGGAAATGCATGTAAAATGTCTGTATTTGCTACTATGTTGAAATGCATGTAAAATGTCTGTATTTGCTACCATGTTGAAATGCATGTAAAATGTCTGTATTTTCTGCCATGTTGAAATGCATGTAAAATGTCTGTATTTGATGCCATGTGCAAAAGCATGTAAAATGTCTGTATTTGCTACCATGTTGAAATGCATGTAAAATGTCTGTATTTGCTTCCATGTGGAAATGCATGTAAAATGTCTGTATTTGCTACCATGTTGAAATGCAGGTAAAATGTCTGTACAGTATTTGCTACCATGTGGAAATGCATGTAAAATGTCTGTATTTGCTACCATGTTGAAATGCATGTAAAATGTCTGTGTTTGCTACCATGTGGAAATGCATGTAAAATGTCTGTATTTGCTACCATGTGGAAATGCATGTAAAATGTCTGTATTTGTTGCCATGTTGAAATGTATGTAAAATGTCTGTATTTGCTGCCATGTTGAAATGCATGTAAAATGTCTATTTGCTGCCATGTTGAAATGCATGTAAAATGTCTGTATTTGCTGGCATGTTGAAATGCATGTAAAATGTATGTATATGTTGCCATGTTGAAATGCATGTAAAATGTCTGTATTTGGTGCCATGTGCAAATGCATGTAAAATGTCTGGATTTGCTACCATGTGGAAATGCATGTAAAATGTCTGTATTTGCGACCATGTTGAAATGCATGTAAAATGTCTGTATTTGCTACCATGTTGAAATGCATGTAAAATGTCTGTATTTTCTGCCATGTTGAAATGCATGTAAAATGTCTGTATTTGATGCCATGTGCAAATGCATGTAAAATGTCTGTATTTGCTACCATGTTGAAATGCATGTAAAATGTCTGTATTTGCTTCCATGTGGAAATGCATGTAAAATGTCTGTATTTGCTACCATGTTGAAATGCATGTAAAATGTCTGTACAGTATTTGCTACCATGTGGAAATGCATGTAAAATGTCTGTATTTGCTACCATGTTGAAATGCATGTAAAATGTCTATTTGATACCATGTTGAAATGAATGTAAAATGTCTGTATTTGCTGCCATGTTGATATGCATGTAAAATGTCTGTATTTGCTACCATGTGGAAATGCATGTAAAATGTTTGTATTTGCTACAATGTGGAAATGCATGTAAAATGTTTGTATTTGCTACCATGTGGAAATGCATGTAAAATGTCGGTATATGCTGCCATGTTGAAATGCATGTAAAATGTCTGTATTTGCTGCCATGTTGAAATGCATGTAAAATGTCTGTATTTGCTGCCATGTTGAAATGCATGTAAAATGTCTGTATTTGCTGCCATGTTGAAATGCATGTAAAATGTCTGTATTTGCTGCCATGTTGAAATGCATGTAATATGTCTGTATTTGCTGCCATGTTGAAATGCATGTAATATGTCTGTATTTGCTGCCATGTTGAAATGCATGTAAAATGTCTGTATTTGCTGCCATGTTGAAATGCATGTAAAATGTCTGTATTTGCTGCAATGTTGAAATGCATGTAAAATGTCTGTATTTGTTGCAATGTTGAAATGCATGTAAAATGTCTGTATTTGTTGCCATGCTGAAATGCATGTAAAATGTCTGTATTTGTTGCCATGCTGAAATGCATGTAAAATGTCTGTATTTGCTGCCATGTTGTAATGCATGTAAAATGTTTGTATTTGCTACCATGTTGTAATGCATGTAAAATGTTTGTATTTGCTACCATGTGGAAATGCACATAAAATGTCTGTATTTTCTGCCATGTTGAAATGCATGTAAAATGTCTGTATTTTCTGCCATGTTGAAATGCATGTAAAATGTATGTATTTGCTGCCATGTTGAAATGCATGTAAAATGTCTGTATTTGCTGCCATGTTGAAATGCATGTAAAATGTCTGTATTTGCAACATGTGGAAATGCATGTAAAATGTCTGTATTTGCTACCATGTGGAAATAATAATAATAATAATAATTCATTTATTTTGTATAGCGCTTTTCCAGAAGCCCAAAGGCGCTTTGACAGAGTGGAAAACATAATGCATAACAATACATGAAAACAACAATTGCAAAAAGACAAGAATCAAGAAAACAAACAGCAGCGATATACGGCATATATATAAGACAAGAATCAAAAAGACAAGACAAGAATCAATAGGGAAATATTTAAAGCAAAAGGAGGGAGAAGGAGAAGAGATAGTCAGGGGTTAAATGCTGTGGGTTGAATGTTGAATGCAGCGTTGAACAGGTGGGTCTTTAGTGATGTTTTGAATGTGGTGAGTGAGGAGGAGTCTCTGATGGTGTGAGGTAGTGAGTTCCAGAGGGTGGGAGCAGCGATGGAGAAGGCCCTGTCCCCCCAGGATCTGAATTTGGTCCGGATGGAGGGGGTCAGGAGGTTGGTACCAGCAGAGCGGAGGTTGCGGGTGGGAGTGTGTCTGGAGAGGAGGTCAGCCAGGTAGGATGGGGCCAGGTTATGGAGGGCTTTGTATGTCAAGAGGAGGATTTTGTACTGGATTCTCTGGGGGATGGGGAGCCAGTGAAGCTTGTAAAGGACGGGGGTGATGTGGTCACGGGTCCGGGAATGAGTGAGTAGACGGGCAGCGGAGTTCTGAATGTATTGGAGTTTATTGGTGATTTTTGAGGGTGAACCATAGAGGAGGCTATTGCAGTAGTCCAGACGGGAGGTGATGAAGGCGTGGATGAGGGTTTCTGCAGCCGTGGAGGAGAGGGATGAGCGGAGACGGGCAATGTTTTTCAGGTGAAAGAAGGCTGACTTTGTGATCTGTTTAGTGTATTTGTCGAAGGAAAGGGTTTGGTCAAAGATGACGCCAAGATTCCGGATGTGAGGGGAGGTGGATACTGGGATACCGTCGATGTTGAGGGCAAAGTTATGGGTGGATTTTGTGAGCGTTTTTGGGCCAATGATGATTATTTCAGATTTATCACAGTTAAGCTTGAGGAAGTTGATTTGAAGCCAGGATTTTATTTCAGTGATGCAGTTTGTCAGGATAGAGTGGGTGTCGGTGGAGACGGACTTGGTGGAGATGAAAAGCTGGATGTCATCGGCGAAGCAGTGGAATTGGAGACCATGACGGCGGATTAAGTGACCGAGCGGGGACAGGTAAAGGATGAAGAGGAGGGGGCCAAGAACTGAACCTTGGGGGACACCTTGGGGGAGGGGAGCAGTGGGGGATTTGCAGTTATTGATGGAGATGAACTGGCATCTGTCAGAGAGGTATGATTTAATCCAAGAGAGGGCAGTGCCGGTGACGTTAAAGGTGGATTCAAGTCGGGTGAGGAGGATAGTGTGATCGATGGTGTCAAAGGCAGCGCTGAGGTCGAGGAGGACGAGAATGTTGAGGTTGCCAGCGTCAGAGGAGAGGAGAAGGTCGTTGGTGATTTTGAGGAGAGCAGTTTCAGTACTGTGGTTGGAGCGGAATCCGGATTGGAATGTTTCATACAAGTTATTGGCAGAGAGATGATGTTTGAGTTGAGTGGCTACAGCGCGTTCCAAAACTTTTGACAGAAAGGGTAGGTTGGAGATGGGTCTGAAGTTGTTTAGGGTGTCAGGGTTTAGACCAGGTTTTTTTAGAATGGGGGTAACAGCAGCAATTTTGAGGGAAGGTGGGACGATGCCTGTAGACAGGGAGGAGTTTATTGTTGCAATGATAAGTGGAGAGAGAGCAGGGAGGGAGGCTTTGACAAAGCTGGAGGGGATGGGGTCAAGAGTGCAGGTGGCAGTTTTCATTCCTATGAGGAGTTCAGAGAGGTCAGTAGGAGAGATTGGGGAGAACCGAGACAGGGGATGGCAGGACAAGGGGGGGCAGGTGGTTGGAGGGGGAGCGGGTGCGGCGGTGGTCAAGCTGTTGTAGATGTTGTCAATTTTGCGTTGGAAGAAAGAGAGGAAGGAGATGCAGTTGTCTACTGTGAATGACTGGGTGGTGGTGTTCAGGGGGCGGAGGAGTTTGTTTATTGTCGAGAAGAGTGCTTTTGGGTTTCCGGAGCCAGAGTGGATAATTTGAGAGTAGTAGGCAGAGCGGGCGCGGGAGAGGGCATCTTTGTAGTGTTGTATGTGGTCCTTGTAGGCTTGGGAGTGAACTGTGAGACCCGTTTTATTGCGGAGTCTTTCAAGTTGGCGAGCACGAGTTTTCATCAGGTGGAGTTCAGGGGTAAACCAGGGAGCAGAATGGGTGAAAGAAACTGTTTTGGTTTTTACAGGCGCAAGCTGGTCAAGGCAGGAGGAGAGAGTGTGGTTGTAGTAGTCAGTGAGGTCGGAAGGGGTGTGGAGGTCAATGAAGGGAGAAGTGGACATTTTTTCAGAGAGGGTGGATGAGAATGAGGTAGGTGAAAGAGCGTTTAGCTTACGGAAGTTGATTGTGCGATAATGCCTTGGTGTTGGGGCGGGGGTGTTGATGGTCAGAGTGATGGCTAAGTGGTCAGAGAGGGTGAGGTCGGAGCCATAGAGATGGTGCAAATTTAATCCAGTGGAGCAGACAAGGTCCAAAATGTGACCACGGATATGGGTAGGAAAGTCGACATGTTGAGTGAGGTTAAAGCAGGTGAGTAAATCAGTGAAGTCAGTGGTTATTGTGGAGTCAGTGGAGTCCATGTGGATATTGAAATCACCAAGGAGGAGGATTGAGGGGGAGAGGGAACATAGCTGGGTCAGAAAGTAGGAGAAGTCAGACAGGAATGATGGGTGTGGTTTGGGAGGGCGGTAGACGACAGCCATGACTGACTGCGTGTGACCAGAGAGTTTTAAAGCCAGGTGTTCAAATGATGGAGCAGATGAGATGGAGATGAGGTTGGTCTTGATGTCTTGACGGTGGATAACGGCAATTCCACCACCTCGGCCCTCCGAGCGTGGTTTATTGACGTAGGAATATCCATTGGGTGTGGTGAGGTTGAGTGTGTAGTAGTCCAGAGGTTGTTGCCAGGTTTCGGTGAGACAGAGAAAGTCCAGTTTGTTATCCAGGATGTATTCGTTCAGGATGAGGCATTTATTGTTGAGGGACCGGGTGTTGAACAGGGTGAGCTTGATGTTGTTTTGAACAGCAGGGATGAATTCAGGTGATTTAGCCAGGGTTCGTAGGCAAGAGGTGCGATCGTGTGGGTTGCTGTGACCAGGTGCGCTGGGACGAAGAGTGAGAGTGCGCTGAGCCGACCAGAGGACGGGGATGGAGTGACCTGATTGCAAATAAACAAACTTGCGACCGGAGCCACGGTGAATGTACCAAATGTCTGTATTTGCTACCATGTGGAAATGCATGTAAAATGTCTGTATTTGCTGCCATGTTGAAATGTATGTAAAATGTCTGTATTTGTTGCCATGTTGAAATGTATGTAAAATGTCTGTATTTGCTGCCATGTTGAAATGCATGTAAAATGTCTGTATTTGCTGCCATGTTGAAATGCATGTAAAATGTCTGTATTTGCTGGCATGTTGAAATGCATGTAAAATGTCTGTATTTGATGCCATGTGCAAATGCATGTAAAATGTCTGTATTTGATGCCATGTGCAAATGCATGTAAAATGTCTGTATTTGTTGCAATGTTGAAATGCATGTAAAATGTCTGTATTTGCTGCCATGTTGAAATGCATGTAAAATGTCTGTATTTTCTGCCATGTTGAAATGCACATAAAATGTCTGTATTTTCTGCCATGTTGAAATGCATGTAAAATGTCTGTATTTGCTGCCATGTTGAAATGCATGTAAAATGTATGTATTTGCTGCCATGTTGAAATGCATGTAAAATGTCTGTATTTGCTTCCATGTGGAAATGCATGTAAAATGTCTGGATTTGCTACCATGTGGAAATGCATGTAAAATGTCTGGATTTGCTACCATGTTGAAATGCATGTAAAATGTCTGTATTTGCTGCCATGTGCAAATGCATGTAAAATGTCTGTATTTGCTACCATGTGGAAATGCATGTAAAATGTCTGTATTTGTTGCCATGTTGAAATGTATGTAAAATGTCTGTATTTGCTGCCATGTTGAAATGCATGTAAAATGTCTGTATTTGCTGCCATGTTGAAATGCATGTAAAATGTCTGTATTTGCTGGCATGTTGAAATGCATGTAAAATGTATGTATTTGTTGCCATGTTGAAATGCATGTAAAATGTCTGTATTTGATGCCATGTGCAAATGCATGTAAAATGTCTGGATTTGCTACCATGTGGAAATGCATGTAAAATGTCTGTATTTGCTACCATGTTGAAATGCATGTAAAATGTCTGTATTTTCTGCCATGTTGAAATGCATGTAAAATGTCTGTATTTGATGCCATGTGCAAATGCATGTAAAATGTCTGTATTTGATACCATGTTGAAATGCATGTAAAATGTCTGTATTTGCTTCCATGTGGAAATGCATGTAAAATGTCTGTATTTGCTACCATGTTGAAATGCATGTAAAATGTCTGTATTTGCTGCCATGTTGAAATGCATGTAAAATGTCTGTATTTGCTGGCATGTTGAAATGCATGTAAAATGTCTGTATTTGCTGCCATGTTGAAATGCATGTAAAATGTCTGTATTTGCTGGCATGTTGAAATGCATGTAAAATGTATGTATTTGTTGCCATGTTGAAATGCATGTAAAATGTCTGTATTTGATGCCATGTGCAAATGCATGTAAAATGTCTGGATTTGCTACCATGTGGAAATGCATGTAAAATGTCTGTATTTGCTACCATGTTGAAATGCATGTAAAATGTCTGTATTTGCTACCATGTTGAAATGCATGTAAAATGTCTGTATTTTCTGCCATGTTGAAATGCATGTAAAATGTCTGTATTTGATGCCATGTGCAAAAGCATATAAAATGTCTGTATTTGCTACCATGTTGAAATGCAT
Source organism: Myxine glutinosa (assembly GCF_964187855.1). Classification (NCBI taxonomy): domain Eukaryota; kingdom Metazoa; phylum Chordata; class Myxini; order Myxiniformes; family Myxinidae; genus Myxine; species Myxine glutinosa. The sequence goes on from NC_136266.1 coordinate 161,032,093, forward strand.
GTAAAATGTCTGTATTTGCTTCCATGTGGAAATGCATGTAAAATGTCTGTATTTGCTACCATGTTGAAATGCAGGTAAAATGTCTGTACAGTATTTGCTACCATGTGGAAATGCATGTAAAATGTCTGTATTTGCTACCATGTTGAAATGCATGTAAAATGTCTGTATTTGCTACCATGTGGAAATGCATGTAAAATGTCTGTATTTGCTACCATGTGGAAATGCATGTAAAATGTCTGTATTTGTTGCCATGTTGAAATGTATGTAAAATGTCTGTATTTGCTGCCATGTTGAAATGCATGTAAAATGTCTATTTGCTGCCATGTTGAAATGCATGTAAAATGTCTGTATTTGCTGGCATGTTGAAATGCATGTAAAATGTATGTATTTGTTGCCATGTTGAAATGCATGTAAAATGTCTGTATTTGGTGCCATGTGCAAATGCATGTAAAATGTCTGGATTTGCTACCATGTGGAAATGCATGTAAAATGTCTGTATTTGCGACCATGTTGAAATGCATGTAAAATGTCTGTATTTGCTACCATGTTGAAATGCATGTAAAATGTCTGTATTTTCTGCCATGTTGAAATGCATGTAAAATGTCTGTATTTGATGCCATGTGCAAATGCATGTAAAATGTCTGTATTTGCTACCATGTTGAAATGCATGTAAAATGTCTGTATTTGCTTCCATGTGTAAATGCATGTAAAATGTCTGTATTTGCTACCATGTTGAAATGCATGTAAAATGTCTGTACAGTATTTGCTACCATGTGGAAATGCATGTAAAATGTCTGTATTTGCTACCATGTTGAAATGCATGTAAAATGTCTATTTGATACCATGTTGAAATGAATGTAAAATGTCTGTATTTGCTGCCATGTTGATATGCATGTAAAATGTCTGTATTTGCTACCATGTGGAAATGCATGTAAAATGTTTGTATTTGCTACAATGTGGAAATGCATGTAAAATGTTTGTATTTGCTACCATGTGGAAATGCATGTAAAATGTCGGTATTTGATGCCATGTGCAAATGCATGTAAAATGTCTGTATTTGATGCCATGTGCAAATGCATGTAAAATGTCTGTATTTGTTGCAATGTTGAAATGCATGTAAAATGTCTGTATTTGCTGCCATGTTGAAATGCATGTAAAATGTCTGTATTTTCTGCCATGTTGAAATGCACATAAAATGTATGTATTTGCTGCCATGTTGAAATGCATGTAAAATGTCTGTATTTGCTTCCATGTGGAAATGCATGTAAAATGTCTGGATTTGCTACCATGTGGAAATGCATGTAAAATGTCTGTATTTGATGCCATGTGCAAATGCATGTAAAATGTCTGTATTTGATGCCATGTGCAAATGCATGTAAAATGTCTGTATTTGTTGCAATGTTGAAATGCATGTAAAATGTCTGTATTTTCTGCCATGTTGAAATGCATGTAAAATGTCTGTATTTGCTGCCATGTTGAAATGCATGTAAAATGTATGTATTTGCTGCCATGTTGAAATGCATGTAAAATGTCTGTATTTGCTTCCATGTGGAAATGCATGTAAAATGTCTGGATTTGCTACCATGTGGAAATGCATGTAAAATGTCTGGATTTGCTACCATGTTGAAATGCATGTAAAATGTCTGTATTTGCTGCCATGTGCAAATGCATGTAAAATGTCTGTATTTGCTACCATGTGGAAATGCATGTAAAATGTCTGTATTTGTTGCCATGTTGAAATGTATGTAAAATGTCTGTATTTGCTGCCATGTTGAAATGCATGTAAAATGTCTGTATTTGCTGCCATGTTGAAATGCATGTAAAATGTCTGTATTTGCTGGCATGTTGAAATGCATGTAAAATGTATGTATTTGTTGCCATGTTGAAATGCATGTAAAATGTCTGTATTTGATGCCATGTGCAAATGCATGTAAAATGTCTGGATTTGCTACCATGTGGAAATGCATGTAAAATGTCTGTATTTGCTACCATGTTGAAATGCATGTAAAATATCTGTAATTGCAGCCATGATGAAATGCATGTAAAATGTCTGTGTTTGCTACAATGTTCAAATGCATGTAAAATGTCTGTATTTGTTGCCATGTTGAAATGCAAGTAAAATGTCTGTATTTGCTTCCACGTGGAAATGCAGGTAAAATGTCTGTATTTGTTGCCATGTTGAAATGCAAGTAAAATGTCTGTATTTGCTGCCATGTGGAAATGCATGTAAAATGTCTGTATTTGCTGCCATGTTGAAATGCATGTAAAATGTCTGTATTTGCTTCCATGTTGAAATGCATGTGAAATGTCTGTATTTGCTACCATGTGGAAATGCATGTAAAATGTCTGTATTTGCGACCATGTGGAAATGCATATAAAATGTCTGTAGTTGCTGCCATGTGGAAATGCATGTAAAATGTCTGTATTTGCTACCATGTGGAAATGCATGTAAAATGTCTGTATTTGCTACCATGTTGAAATGCATGTAAAATGTCTGTATTTGCTGCCATGTTGAAATGCATGTAAAATGTCTGTATTTGCTGCCGTGTTTAAATGCATGTAAAATGTCTGTATTTGCTGCCATGTTGAAATGCATGTAAAATGTCTGTATTTGCTGCCATGTTGAAATGCATGTAAAATGTCTGTATTTGCTGCCATGTTGAAATGCATGTAAAATGTCTGTATTTGCTGCCATGTTGAAATGCATGTAATATGTCTGTATTTGCTGCCATGTTGAAATGCATGTAATATGTCTGTATTTGCTGCCATGTTGAAATGCATGTAAAATGTCTGTATTTGCTGCCATGTTGAAATGCATGTAAAATGTCTGTATTTGCTGCAATGTTGAAATGCATGTAAAATGTCTGTATTTGTTGCCATGCTGAAATGCATGTAAAATGTCTGTATTTGTTGCCATGCTGAAATGCATGTAAAATGTCTGTATTTGCTGCCATGTTGTAATGCATGTAAAATGTTTGTATTTGCTACCATGTTGTAATGCATGTAAAATGTTTGTATTTGCTACCATGTGGAAATGCACATAAAATGTCTGTATTTTCTGCCATGTTGAAATGCATGTAAAATGTCTGTATTTTCTGCCATGTTGAAATGCATGTAAAATGTATGTATTTGCTGCCATGTTGAAATGCATGTAAAATGTATGTATTTGCTGCCATGTTGAAATGCATGTAAAATGTCTGTATTTGCTACCATGTGGAAATGCATGTAAAATGTCTGGATTTGCTACCATGTGGAAATGCATGTAAAATGTCTGTATTTGCTACCATGTGGAAATGCATGTAAAATGTCTGTATTTGCTACCATGTGGAAATGCATGTAAAATGTCTGTATTTGTTGCCATGTTGAAATGTATGTAAAATGTCTGTATTTGCTGTCATGTTGAAATGCATGTAAAATGTCTGTATTTGCTGCCATGTTGAAATGCATGTAAAATGTCTGTATTTGCTGGCATGTTGAAATGCATGTAAAATGTATGTATTTGTTGCCATGTTGAAATGCATGTAAAATGTCTGTATTTGATGCCATGTGCAAATGCATGTAAAATGTCTGTATTTGTTGCAATGTTGAAATGCATGTAAAATGTCTGTATTTGCTGCCATGTTGAAATGCATGTAAAATGTCTGTATTTGCTGCCATGTTGAAATGCACATAAAATGTCTGTATTTTCTGCCATGTTGAAATGCATGTAAAATGTCTGTATTTGCTGCCATGTTGAAATGCATGTAAAATGTATGTATTTGCTGCCATGTTGAAATGCATGTAAAATGTCTGTATTTGCTTCCATGTGGAAATGCATGTAAAATGTCTGGATTTGCTACCATGTGGAAATGCATGTAAAATGTCTGGATTTGCTAACATGTTGAAATGCATGTAAAATGTCTGTATTTGCTGCCATGTGCAAATGCATGTAAAATGTCTGTATTTGCTACCATGTGGAAATGCATGTAAAATGTCTGTATTTGTTGCCATGTTGAAATGTATGTAAAATGTCTGTATTTGCTGCCATGTTGAAATGCATGTAAAATGTCTGTATTTGCTGCCATGTTGAAATGCATGTAAAATGTCTGTATTTGCTGGCATGTTGAAATGCATGTAAAATGTATGTATTTGTTGCCATGTTGAAATGCATGTAAAATGTCTGTATTTGATGCCATGTGCAAATGCATGTAAAATGTCTGGATTTGCTACCATGTGGAAATGCATGTAAAATGTCTGTATTTGCTACCATGTTGAAATGCATGTAAAATGTCTGTATTTTCTGCCATGTTGAAATGCATGTAAAATGTCTGTATTTGATGCCATGTGCAAATGCATGTAAAATGTCTGTATTTGATACCATGTTGAAATGCATGTAAAATGTCTGTATTTGCTTCCATGTGGAAATGCATGTAAAATGTCTGTATTTGCTACCATGTTGAAATGCATGTAAAATGTCTGTATTTGCTGCCATGTTGAAATGCATGTAAAATGTCTGTATTTGCTGGCATGTTGAAATGCATGTAAAATGTATGTATTTGTTGCCATGTTGAAATGCATGTAAAATGTCTGTATTTGATGCCATGTGCAAATGCATGTAAAATGTCTGGATTTGCTACCATGTGGAAATGCATGTAAAATGTCTGTATTTGCTACCATGTTGAAATGCATGTAAAATGTCTGTATTTGCTTCCATGTGGAAATGCATGTAAAATGTCTGTATTTGCGACCATGTTGAAATGCATGTAAAATGTCTGTGTTTGCTACAATGTTGAAATGCATGTAAAATGTCTGTATTTGCTGCCATGTTGAAATGCATGTAAAATGTCTGGATTTGCTACCATGTGGAAATGCATGTAAAATGTCTGTATTTGCTACTATGTTGAAATGCATGTAAAATGTCTGTATTTGCTACCATGTTGAAATGCATGTAAAATGTCTGTATTTTCTGCCATGTTGAAATGCATGTAAAATGTCTGTATTTGATGCCATGTGCAAAAGCATGTAAAATGTCTGTATTTGCTACCATGTTGAAATGCATGTAAAATGTCTGTATTTGCTTCCATGTGGAAATGCATGTAAAATGTCTGTATTTGCTACCATGTTGAAATGCAGGTAAAATGTCTGTACAGTATTTGCTACCATGTGGAAATGCATGTAAAATGTCTGTATTTGCTACCATGTTGAAATGCATGTAAAATGTCTGTGTTTGCTACCATGTGGAAATGCATGTAAAATGTCTGTATTTGCTACCATGTGGAAATGCATGTAAAATGTCTGTATTTGTTGCCATGTTGAAATGTATGTAAAATGTCTGTATTTGCTGCCATGTTGAAATGCATGTAAAATGTCTATTTGCTGCCATGTTGAAATGCATGTAAAATGTCTGTATTTGCTGGCATGTTGAAATGCATGTAAAATGTATGTATATGTTGCCATGTTGAAATGCATGTAAAATGTCTGTATTTGGTGCCATGTGCAAATGCATGTAAAATGTCTGGATTTGCTACCATGTGGAAATGCATGTAAAATGTCTGTATTTGCGACCATGTTGAAATGCATGTAAAATGTCTGTATTTGCTACCATGTTGAAATGCATGTAAAATGTCTGTATTTTCTGCCATGTTGAAATGCATGTAAAATGTCTGTATTTGATGCCATGTGCAAATGCATGTAAAATGTCTGTATTTGCTACCATGTTGAAATGCATGTAAAATGTCTGTATTTGCTTCCATGTGGAAATGCATGTAAAATGTCTGTATTTGCTACCATGTTGAAATGCATGTAAAATGTCTGTACAGTATTTGCTACCATGTGGAAATGCATGTAAAATGTCTGTATTTGCTACCATGTTGAAATGCATGTAAAATGTCTATTTGATACCATGTTGAAATGAATGTAAAATGTCTGTATTTGCTGCCATGTTGATATGCATGTAAAATGTCTGTATTTGCTACCATGTGGAAATGCATGTAAAATGTTTGTATTTGCTACAATGTGGAAATGCATGTAAAATGTTTGTATTTGCTACCATGTGGAAATGCATGTAAAATGTCGGTATATGCTGCCATGTTGAAATGCATGTAAAATGTCTGTATTTGCTGCCATGTTGAAATGCATGTAAAATGTCTGTATTTGCTGCCATGTTGAAATGCATGTAAAATGTCTGTATTTGCTGCCATGTTGAAATGCATGTAATATGTCTGTATTTGCTGCCATGTTGAAATGCATGTAATATGTCTGTATTTGCTGCCATGTTGAAATGCATGTAAAATGTCTGTATTTGCTGCCATGTTGAAATGCATGTAAAATGTCTGTATTTGCTGCAATGTTGAAATGCATGTAAAATGTCTGTATTTGTTGCAATGTTGAAATGCATGTAAAATGTCTGTATTTGTTGCCATGCTGAAATGCATGTAAAATGTCTGTATTTGTTGCCATGCTGAAATGCATGTAAAATGTCTGTATTTGCTGCCATGTTGTAATGCATGTAAAATGTTTGTATTTGCTACCATGTTGTAATGCATGTAAAATGTTTGTATTTGCTACCATGTGGAAATGCACATAAAATGTCTGTATTTTCTGCCATGTTGAAATGCATGTAAAATGTCTGTATTTTCTGCCATGTTGAAATGCATGTAAAATGTATGTATTTGCTGCCATGTTGAAATGCATGTAAAATGTCTGTATTTGCTGCCATGTTGAAATGCATGTAAAATGTCTGTATTTGCAACATGTGGAAATGCATGTAAAATGTCTGTATTTGCTACCATGTGGAAATAATAATAATAATAATAATTCATTTATTTTGTATAGCGCTTTTCCAGAAGCCCAAAGGCGCTTTGACAGAGTGGAAAACATAATGCATAACAATACATGAAAACAACAATTGCAAAAAGACAAGAATCAAGAAAACAAACAGCAGCGATATACGGCATATATATAAGACAAGAATCAAAAAGACAAGACAAGAATCAATAGGGAAATATTTAAAGCAAAAGGAGGGAGAAGGAGAAGAGATAGTCAGGGGTTAAATGCTGTGGGTTGAATGTTGAATGCAGCGTTGAACAGGTGGGTCTTTAGTGATGTTTTGAATGTGGTGAGTGAGGAGGAGTCTCTGATGGTGTGAGGTAGTGAGTTCCAGAGGGTGGGAGCAGCGATGGAGAAGGCCCTGTCCCCCCAGGATCTGAATTTGGTCCGGATGGAGGGGGTCAGGAGGTTGGTACCAGCAGAGCGGAGGTTGCGGGTGGGAGTGTGTCTGGAGAGGAGGTCAGCCAGGTAGGATGGGGCCAGGTTATGGAGGGCTTTGTATGTCAAGAGGAGGATTTTGTACTGGATTCTCTGGGGGATGGGGAGCCAGTGAAGCTTGTAAAGGACGGGGGTGATGTGGTCACGGGTCCGGGAATGAGTGAGTAGACGGGCAGCGGAGTTCTGAATGTATTGGAGTTTATTGGTGATTTTTGAGGGTGAACCATAGAGGAGGCTATTGCAGTAGTCCAGACGGGAGGTGATGAAGGCGTGGATGAGGGTTTCTGCAGCCGTGGAGGAGAGGGATGAGCGGAGACGGGCAATGTTTTTCAGGTGAAAGAAGGCTGACTTTGTGATCTGTTTAGTGTATTTGTCGAAGGAAAGGGTTTGGTCAAAGATGACGCCAAGATTCCGGATGTGAGGGGAGGTGGATACTGGGATACCGTCGATGTTGAGGGCAAAGTTATGGGTGGATTTTGTGAGCGTTTTTGGGCCAATGATGATTATTTCAGATTTATCACAGTTAAGCTTGAGGAAGTTGATTTGAAGCCAGGATTTTATTTCAGTGATGCAGTTTGTCAGGATAGAGTGGGTGTCGGTGGAGACGGACTTGGTGGAGATGAAAAGCTGGATGTCATCGGCGAAGCAGTGGAATTGGAGACCATGACGGCGGATTAAGTGACCGAGCGGGGACAGGTAAAGGATGAAGAGGAGGGGGCCAAGAACTGAACCTTGGGGGACACCTTGGGGGAGGGGAGCAGTGGGGGATTTGCAGTTATTGATGGAGATGAACTGGCATCTGTCAGAGAGGTATGATTTAATCCAAGAGAGGGCAGTGCCGGTGACGTTAAAGGTGGATTCAAGTCGGGTGAGGAGGATAGTGTGATCGATGGTGTCAAAGGCAGCGCTGAGGTCGAGGAGGACGAGAATGTTGAGGTTGCCAGCGTCAGAGGAGAGGAGAAGGTCGTTGGTGATTTTGAGGAGAGCAGTTTCAGTACTGTGGTTGGAGCGGAATCCGGATTGGAATGTTTCATACAAGTTATTGGCAGAGAGATGATGTTTGAGTTGAGTGGCTACAGCGCGTTCCAAAACTTTTGACAGAAAGGGTAGGTTGGAGATGGGTCTGAAGTTGTTTAGGGTGTCAGGGTTTAGACCAGGTTTTTTTAGAATGGGGGTAACAGCAGCAATTTTGAGGGAAGGTGGGACGATGCCTGTAGACAGGGAGGAGTTTATTGTTGCAATGATAAGTGGAGAGAGAGCAGGGAGGGAGGCTTTGACAAAGCTGGAGGGGATGGGGTCAAGAGTGCAGGTGGCAGTTTTCATTCCTATGAGGAGTTCAGAGAGGTCAGTAGGAGAGATTGGGGAGAACCGAGACAGGGGATGGCAGGACAAGGGGGGGCAGGTGGTTGGAGGGGGAGCGGGTGCGGCGGTGGTCAAGCTGTTGTAGATGTTGTCAATTTTGCGTTGGAAGAAAGAGAGGAAGGAGATGCAGTTGTCTACTGGGTGGTGGTGTTCAGGGGGCGGAGGAGTTTGTTTATTGTCGAGAAGAGTGCTTTTGGGTTTCCGGAGCCAGAGTGGATAATTTGAGAGTAGTAGGCAGAGCGGGCGCGGGAGAGGGCATCTTTGTAGTGTTGTATGTGGTCCTTGTAGGCTTGGGAGTGAACTGTGAGACCCGTTTTATTGCGGAGTCTTTCAAGTTGGCGAGCACGAGTTTTCATCAGGTGGAGTTCAGGGGTAAACCAGGGAGCAGAATGGGTGAAAGAAACTGTTTTGGTTTTTACAGGCGCAAGCTGGTCAAGGCAGGAGGAGAGAGTGTGGTTGTAGTAGTCAGTGAGGTCGGAAGGGGTGTGGAGGTCAATGAAGGGAGAAGTGGACATTTTTTCAGAGAGGGTGGATGAGAATGAGGTAGGTGAAAGAGCGTTTAGCTTACGGAAGTTGATTGTGCGATAATGCCTTGGTGTTGGGGCGGGGGTGTTGATGGTCAGAGTGATGGCTAAGTGGTCAGAGAGGGTGAGGTCGGAGCCATAGAGATGGTGCAAATTTAATCCAGTGGAGCAGACAAGGTCCAAAATGTGACCACGGATATGGGTAGGAAAGTCGACATGTTGAGTGAGGTTAAAGCAGGTGAGTAAATCAGTGAAGTCAGTGGTTATTGTGGAGTCAGTGGAGTCCATGTGGATATTGAAATCACCAAGGAGGAGGATTGAGGGGGAGAGGGAACATAGCTGGGTCAGAAAGTAGGAGAAGTCAGACAGGAATGATGGGTGTGGTTTGGGAGGGCGGTAGACGACAGCCATGACTGACTGCGTGTGACCAGAGAGTTTTAAAGCCAGGTGTTCAAATGATGGAGCAGATGAGATGGAGATGAGGTTGGTCTTGATGTCTTGACGGTGGATAACGGCAATTCCACCACCTCGGCCCTCCGAGCGTGGTTTATTGACGTAGGAATATCCATTGGGTGTGGTGAGGTTGAGTGTGTAGTAGTCCAGAGGTTGTTGCCAGGTTTCGGTGAGACAGAGAAAGTCCAGTTTGTTATCCAGGATGTATTCGTTCAGGATGAGGCATTTATTGTTGAGGGACCGGGTGTTGAACAGGGTGAGCTTGATGTTGTTTTGAACAGCAGGGATGAATTCAGGTGATTTAGCCAGGGTTCGTAGGCAAGAGGTGCGATCGTGTGGGTTGCTGTGACCAGGTGCGCTGGGACGAAGAGTGAGAGTGCGCTGAGCCGACCAGAGGACGGGGATGGAGTGACCTGATTGCAAATAAACAAACTTGCGACCGGAGCCACGGTGAATGTACCAAATGTCTGTATTTGCTACCATGTGGAAATGCATGTAAAATGTCTGTATTTGCTGCCATGTTGAAATGTATGTAAAATGTCTGTATTTGTTGCCATGTTGAAATGTATGTAAAATGTCTGTATTTGCTGCCATGTTGAAATGCATGTAAAATGTCTGTATTTGCTGCCATGTTGAAATGCATGTAAAATGTCTGTATTTGCTGGCATGTTGAAATGCATGTAAAATGTCTGTATTTGATGCCATGTGCAAATGCATGTAAAATGTCTGTATTTGATGCCATGTGCAAATGCATGTAAAATGTCTGTATTTGTTGCAATGTTGAAATGCATGTAAAATGTCTGTATTTGCTGCCATGTTGAAATGCATGTAAAATGTCTGTATTTTCTGCCATGTTGAAATGCACATAAAATGTCTGTATTTTCTGCCATGTTGAAATGCATGTAAAATGTCTGTATTTGCTGCCATGTTGAAATGCATGTAAAATGTATGTATTTGCTGCCATGTTGAAATGCATGTAAAATGTCTGTATTTGCTTCCATGTGGAAATGCATGTAAAATGTCTGGATTTGCTACCATGTGGAAATGCATGTAAAATGTCTGGATTTGCTACCATGTTGAAATGCATGTAAAATGTCTGTATTTGCTGCCATGTGCAAATGCATGTAAAATGTCTGTATTTGCTACCATGTGGAAATGCATGTAAAATGTCTGTATTTGTTGCCATGTTGAAATGTATGTAAAATGTCTGTATTTGCTGCCATGTTGAAATGCATGTAAAATGTCTGTATTTGCTGCCATGTTGAAATGCATGTAAAATGTCTGTATTTGCTGGCATGTTGAAATGCATGTAAAATGTATGTATTTGTTGCCATGTTGAAATGCATGTAAAATGTCTGTATTTGATGCCATGTGCAAATGCATGTAAAATGTCTGGATTTGCTACCATGTGGAAATGCATGTAAAATGTCTGTATTTGCTACCATGTTGAAATGCATGTAAAATGTCTGTATTTTCTGCCATGTTGAAATGCATGTAAAATGTCTGTATTTGATGCCATGTGCAAATGCATGTAAAATGTCTGTATTTGATACCATGTTGAAATGCATGTAAAATGTCTGTATTTGCTTCCATGTGGAAATGCATGTAAAATGTCTGTATTTGCTACCATGTTGAAATGCATGTAAAATGTCTGTATTTGCTGCCATGTTGAAATGCATGTAAAATGTCTGTATTTGCTGGCATGTTGAAATGCATGTAAAATGTCTGTATTTGCTGCCATGTTGAAATGCATGTAAAATGTCTGTATTTGCTGGCATGTTGAAATGCATGTAAAATGTATGTATTTGTTGCCATGTTGAAATGCATGTAAAATGTCTGTATTTGATGCCATGTGCAAATGCATGTAAAATGTCTGGATTTGCTACCATGTGGAAATGCATGTAAAATGTCTGTATTTGCTACCATGTTGAAATGCATGTAAAATGTCTGTATTTGCTACCATGTTGAAATGCATGTAAAATGTCTGTATTTTCTGCCATGTTGAAATGCATGTAAAATGTCTGTATTTGATGCCATGTGCAAAAGCATATAAAATGTCTGTATTTGCTACCATGTTGAAATGCATGTAAAATGTCTGTATTTGCTTCCATGTGGAAATGCATGTAAAATGTCTGTATTTGCTACCATGTTGAAATGCAGGTAAAATGTCTGTACAGTATTTGCTACCATGTGGAAATGCATGTAAAATGTCTGTATTTGCTACCATGTTGAAATGCATGTAAAATGTCTGTATTTGCTACCATGTGGAAATGCATGTAAAATGTCTGTATTTGCTACCATGTGGAAATGCATGTAAAATGTCTGTATTTGTTGCCATGTTGAAATGTATGTAAAATGTCTGTATTTGCTGCCATGTTGAAATGCATGTAAAATGTCTATTTGCTGCCATGTTGAAATGCATGTAAAATGTCTGTATTTGCTGGCATGTTGAAATGCATGTAAAATGTATGTATTTGTTGCCATGTTGAAATGCATGTAAAATGTCTGTATTTGGTGCCATGTGCAAATGCATGTAAAATGTCTGGATTTGCTACCATGTGGAAATGCATGTAAAATGTCTGTATTTGCGACCATGTTGAAATGCATGTAAAATGTCTGTATTTGCTACCATGTTGAAATGCATGTAAAATGTCTGTATTTTCTGCCATGTTGAAATGCATGTAAAATGTCTGTATTTGATGCCATGTGCAAATGCATGTAAAATGTCTGTATTTGCTACCATGTTGAAATGCATGTAAAATGTCTGTATTTGCTTCCATGTGTAAATGCATGTAAAATGTCTGTATTTGCTACCATGTTGAAATGCATGTAAAATGTCTGTACAGTATTTGCTACCATGTGGAAATGCATGTAAAATGTCTGTATTTGCTACCATGTTGAAATGCATGTAAAATGTCTATTTGATACCATGTTGAAATGAATGTAAAATGTCTGTATTTGCTGCCATGTTGATATGCATGTAAAATGTCTGTATTTGCTACCATGTGGAAATGCATGTAAAATGTTTGTATTTGCTACAATGTGGAAATGCATGTAAAATGTTTGTATTTGCTACCATGTGGAAATGCATGTAAAATGTCGGTATATGCTGCCATGTTGAAATGCATGTAAAATGTCTGTATTTGCTGCCGTGTTGAAATTCATGTAAAATGTCTGTATTTGCTGCCATGTGGAAATGCATGTAAAATGTCTGGATTTGCTGCCGTGTTGAAATTCATGTAAAATGTCTGTATTTGCTACCATGTGGAAATGCATGTAAAATGTCTGTATTTGCTGCCATGTTGAAATGCATGTAAAATGTCTGTATTTGCAGCCATGTTGAAATGCATGTAAAATGTCTGTGTTTGCTACAATGTTGAAATGCATGTAAAATGTATGTATTTGTTGCCATGTTGAAATGCATGTAAAATGTCTGTATTTGCTGCCATGTTGAAATGCATGTAAAATGTCTGTATTTGCTGGCATGTTGAAATGCATGTAAAATGTATGTATTTGTTGCCATGTTGAAATGCATGTAAAATGTCTGTATTTGATCCCATGTGCAAATGCATGTAAAATGTCTGGATTTGCTACCATGTGGAAATGCATGCAAAATGTCTGTATTTGCTACCATGTTGAAATGCATGTAAAATGTCTGTATTTGCTACCATGTTTAAATGCATGTAAAATGTCTGTATTTTCTGCCATGTTGAAATGCATTTAAAATGTCTGTATTTGATGCCATGTGCAAATGCATGTAAAATGTCTGTATTTGCTACCATGTTGAAATGCATGTAAAATGTCTGTATTTGCTTCCATGTGGAAATGCATGTAAAATGTCTGTATTTGCTACCATGTTGAAATGCATGTAAAATGTCTGTACAGTATTTGCTACCATGTGGAAATGCATGTAAAATGTCTATTTGCTACCATGTTGAAATGAATGTAAAATGTCTGTATTTGCTGCCATGTTGATATGCATGTAAAATGTCTGTATTTGCTACCATGTGGAAATGCATGTAAAATGTTTGTATTTGCTACCATGTGGAAATGCATGTAAAATGTCTGTATTTGCTACCATGTTGAAAGGCATGTAAAATGTCTGTATTTGCTGCCATGTTGAAATGCATGTAAAATGACTGTATTTGCTGCCATGTTGAAATGCATGTAAAATGTCTGTATTTGCTGCCATGTTGAAATGCATGTAAAATGTCTGTACAGTATTAGCTACCATGTGGAAATGCATGTAAAATGTCTGTATTTGCTACCATGTTGAAATGAATGTAAAATGTCTGTATTTGCTACCATGTAGAAATGCATGTAAAATGTCTGTATTTGCGACCATGTGGAAATGCATGTAAAATGTCTGTATTTGCTGCCATGTGGAAATGCATGTAAAATGTCTGTATTTGCTGCCATGTGGAAATGCATGTAAAATGTCTGTATTTGCTACCATGTTGAAATGCATGTAAAATGTCTGTATTTGCTGCCATGTTGAAATGCATGTAAAATGTCTGTATTTGCTGCCATGTTGAAATGCATGTAAAATGTCTGTAATTGCTACCATGTTGAAATGCATGTAAAATGTCTGTATTTGCTACCATGTTGAAATGCATGTAAAATGTCTGTATTTGCTACCATGTTGAAATGCATGTAAAATGTCTGTACAGTATTAGCTACCATGTGGAAATGCATGTAAAATGTCTGTATTTGCTACCATGTGGAAAGGCATGTAAAATGTCTGTACAGTATTAGCTACCATGTGGAAATGCATGTAAAATGTCTGTATTTGCTACCATGTTGAAATGAATGTAAAATGTCTGTATTTGCTACCATGTGGAAATGCATGTAAAATGTCTGTATTTGCGACCATGTGGAAATGCATGTAAAATGTCTGTATTTACTGCCATGTGGAAATGCATGTAAAATGTCTGTATTTGCTACCACGTGGAAATGCATGTAAAATGTCTGTATTTGCTACCATGTTGAAATGCATGTAAAATGTCTGTATTTGTTGCCATGTTGAAATGCATGTAAAATGTCTGTATTTGCTACCATGTTGAAATGCATGTAAAATGTCTGTATTTGCTGCCATGTTGAAATGCATGTAGAATTTCTGTATTTGCTGCCATGTTGAAATGCATGTAAAATGTCTGTATTTGCTGCCATGTTGAAATGCATGTAAAATATCTGTATTTGCTGCCATGTTGAAATGCATGTAAAATGTCTGGACCATGTTGTTCTACGATGTTCTACCATGTTCTACCTGTACCATTTATTTATTTATTTATTTATTTTTTTGTATACTGAATCGAGGCTCGTGAAAGTGCTAACATTTACTTCACAAACAAATCAACCAGACAAACAAAATACCCAAAAAGAGGGAGCGGAAGACAAGATGTGGAGAGAAGGGGAAGCACACAAACACAACATCCGAGAGCAGGGAGATGTGTAGAAGGGAGAGGAATGGGAAGGGGGGGGGGGGCGGGAGGGAGAAATATAAAACACAAGGACACCAAGGACTTCCTGGACAGAAGTTGGTATTTCAAAAAAGGGGAATTGGGGTGAAATTAGCGGGGGTAGAAAAGATCAAGGTTTTGGATGGGGGAAGATAAGAGATGGTCGTGAACAGCTGTTTTAAAGACATGGAGGGTGGAGTGGGATTGAAGAGAGTGAGGGAGTTTGTTCCAGAGGTGGGAGAAAAGAGGAATGAAGGAGTGAAGGTGAGCAGAGAGTCTTGATTTTGGCAGTTTAACCATAAGAGGGTTGCAAGCAGATCTTGTGCGACCTGTAGGAATATTTGCGGGACAGAGCCCAGAGAGAGCTGGGGGGGCAAGGCCAGAGAGGAGTCGGTAGAAGACGGAAAGACCACCAACCTGCCTGCGGTGAGTGAGTGAGAGGCCCTTGGAGTTAGCTTCATCGCGGGAGATTCCAATGATTCTGAATGCTTTGGTTTCAACAGCGTGAAGGCGAGCTAGGTGTGAGGCAGGATCACCAGCCCAGAGGGGAGAGCAGTATTCCATTGAGCTGCGGATTAAAGCCTTGTATGTGGTGAGGAGCTCAGGTGTGCCAAGGAAGGACTTCGCACGACGGAGGATGCCCAGTCGGCGACTGGCTTTGGAGGCCAGATTTGAAATGTGGTTTTCCGAGGAAAGATCATGGCAGATCGTGAGACGCAAAAGCTTGAGTGACATAA
Organism: Myxine glutinosa; assembly: GCF_964187855.1. Lineage (NCBI taxonomy): Eukaryota > Metazoa > Chordata > Myxini > Myxiniformes > Myxinidae > Myxine > Myxine glutinosa. Next base: position 161,047,873 of record NC_136266.1, read on the forward strand.
CTTATTGGAGAGGATTATTCAGAAAGTGGATGGGAGGGTTGTCCAGTCAGTCTTTTCGGAGAGACATCGTAAGAGTGTGAGATTTGTCAGGATTGAAAGACATGTGCCACTTGTTTGCCCAGTCTGTGATTTTGTCCAGGTCTGCAGAGAGTGAGGAGGCTGCAGACTGCCGATCTGAGGGATGAAGAATGGAGCGACAGAGAGTCGAGTCATCAGCAAAGAGATAGAGAGGATTTTCAAGAGGGTCAGAGAGATCATTGATGAAGACCAGAAAAAGCACAGGGCCCAGAACACTGCCTTGGGGAACTCCAGCCTGAACAGGAAGAGGAGATGAGAGAAACCCATTGAGGGCCACACGTTGACTATGAATAGAGAGGAAGTCTGCCAGCCATGCGTGGAGATTTCCATGGATACCAAAAGAGGAGAGTTTGGTGAGCAGAGCGGGGTGCCAGACCGTATCGAAGGCACGTGATATGTCAAGGGAGACTGCTCTAATTTCCTGTTTGGCATTGAGGACCTCCATCCATTGTTGAGAAAGCAGAAGCAGCATGTCCAGAGTAGAGTGTCCAGGTCTGAAACCAAATTGATGATCAGAGATGAAGCCATTGGAGAAGAGGAAAGATTTCATATCCGAAGCAATGATGGAATCCATGACTTTGCTGATAATTGAGAGAAGGCTGATTGGTCTGTAGTTGCAAGGATCTGTTTTTGCACATTTTTGTGTAAATCGGTGATGTTGGCTGATTGCCAAGCAGATGGCAGATGACCTTGAGCAAAAGAGAGGGTGAAGAGAACAGAGAGAGGGAGTGAAAGAGCGGAAGAACAGGATTTTAGGACCCGTGGGCTGATGCCGTCAGGTCCAGTTGCAGAATCAGAGTCAAGGGTTGACAGAAACTTTTCCACCTTGTCAGGAAATTAATTTCAGCGATCAGCGATGTTAATTCAGCGATCGACCGGGATTCGAACCCAGGATCCTAGGATCCCAAGCCGGCACCCGAACCCCTGAGCCAACACCAGGCTCTGTGTGCATGCAATACATTTTTTTAATGCTTCAGAATGAACGATATTGATTGCAGTACATCTAGGTCACCTACACACACTCTCATGGGTGAGCACAGCTAAGAACCACCTTTAGAGGCCATTTTCCCCGCAGAGCAGGGGATGGCCTTTTTCGGGCACCATGGTCCCCTTTTTGAAGCAATGTTTTATGGCCGGATGCCCTTCCTGCCGCCAACCCTGTTAGTCGCCTCTTGCGACACACAGGGAATTACCAGTAAACAGGTACTCAATTTGCCGACCTCAGAAGGATGACAGGCTGAGGCAACCCCCCTGGTGTTAATTCCGCGATCGACCGGGATTCAAACCCAGGATCCTCGGATCCCAAGCCAGCACCTTAACCGCTAAGCCAACACCAGGCTATGGTGAGTACAGCTAACTTGGACATAATCTCCATGGAAGGTATAAAAACAAAGTAAGGTTAAATTAGACATTAAAAATGTTATGGATAATTAAGACAACTTTGTGGACCTATGCTTGAGGCAGCCGAGGCACGCTTTTTTTTTTCTTTTTTTTTTGTATACAAGATCGAGGCTCGTGAAAGAGCGAACATTCATCACACAAAGACAAACAGACACATAAAACAAATAACATCGGGAGCGGTAGACAGGATGGGGAGAGAGGGGGAAGGACACAAACACAACATTTGAGAGCAGGGACCGAGAGACATGGAGACATCGAGAGCTCTGTGGGAGGGAGAGGGCTTTGGGGGGAAGGCATGGGAAGGGGGGTGGGGTGGGAGAGGTATAAAACATATGGACGCTGCCAGGACTTCCAGGAAAGAAGTTGGAATTTCAAACAAGGTGGATCTGGGGTGAATTCGTGGGGGTAGAAAAGATCAAGGTTTTGGATGGGTGAAGATAAGAGATGGTGGTGAACAGCTGTTTTAAATACCTGGAGGGAGGAGTGGGATTGAAGGGAGTGTGGGAGTTTGTTCCAGAGGCGGGAGAAAAGAGGAATGAAAGAGTGAAGGTGAGCAGAGAGCCGAGATTTCGGCAGTTTAACCATCAGAGGGTTGCTGGCAGATCTTGTGCGACCTGTAGGAATATTTGGGGGACAGAGCACAGAGAGAGCTGGGGGAGCAAGGCCGGAGAGGAGTCGGTAGAAGACACAAAGACCACCGACCTGCCTGCGGTGAGTGAGTGAAAGGCCCTCAGAGATAGCTTCATCGCGGGAGATTCCAATGATTCTGAAAGCTTTGGATTCAACAGCGTGAAGCCGAGCCAGGTGTGAGGCAGGAGCACCAGCCCATAGGGGAGAACAGTATTCCATTGAGCTGCGGATGAAAGCCTTGTATGTGGTGAGGAGCTCAGGTGTGCCTAGAAAGGACTTCGCACGACGGAGGATGCCCAGTCAGCGACTGGCTTTGGAGGCCAGCTTGGAAATGTGGTTTTCCCAAGAAAGATCATGGGAGATAGTGAGACCCAAAAGCTTGAGCGACAGAACTTCTTGGAGAGGATTGTTGAGAAAGTAGATGGGAGGGTTGTCCAGTCGATCTTTTCGGAGAGACATAGTAAGAGTGTGAGATTTGTCAGGATTGAAAGACATGTTTCGCTTGTTTGACCAGTCTGTGATTTTGTCCAGGTCTTCAGAGAGTGAGGAGGCTGCAGACTGCCGATCTGAGGGAAGAGGAATGGAGCGGCAGAGAGTGGAGTCATCAGCAAAGAGATAGAGAGGATTTTCCAGAGAGTCGGAGAGATCATTGATAAAGACCAGAAAAAGCACAGGGCCCAGCACACTGCCTTGGGGAACTCCAGCCTGAACAGGAAGGGGAGATGAGAGAAATCCATTCAGGGCCACACGTTGACTACGACCAGAGAGGAAGTCCGCAAGCCATGCATGGAGATTTCCATGGATACCATAGGAGGAGAGTTTGGTGAGCAGAGCTGGGTGCCAGATCGTATCGAAGGCACGTGATATGTCAAAGGAGACAGCTCTGATTTCCTGTTTGGCATTGAGGACCTCCATCCATTGTTGGGACAGCAGAAGCAGCATGTCCAGAGTAGAGTGACCTGGTCTGAAACCAAATTGATGATCAGAGATCAAGCCATTGGAGAAGAGGAAAGATTTCATGTCCGAAGCAATGATGGATTCCATGACTTTGCTGATAATTGGGAGCAGGCTGATTGGTCTGTAGTTGCAAGGATCTGTTTTTGCACCTTTTTGTGTAAAGCGGTAATGTTTGCTGATTTCCAGGATGCTGGCAGACGACCTTGAGCAAAAGATAGGGTGAAAAGAACAGAGAGAGGGTGAGATAGAGCGGCAGAGCAGGATTTTAGGACCCGTGGGCTGATGCCGTCTGGTTCAGTTGCAGAATCAGAGTCGAGGATTGACAAAAACTCCTCCACCTTGTCAGGAGAGAAGGACACAGAGTCCAGGAGCAGTTGGGTTTGACTGGGAAAGGTGGGAACAGAGAGAGATGGGTTTGGGACTAAGGATTTTGAGGCAAACACAGAGTTGAGGCATTCGGCTTTGTCACGTGCGATGTCAACTGTGTGGCCATTTGAGGTAAGGGAGGGGATGGAGGGGGAACAAACACCAGAAACGGATTTGACCAGACGCCACCAGGATTTGGAGGAAGGAGACAGGTTTGAGAGTTCATTCTTGAGTGAGGAGAGATAGTGATTCCTGGCACTCCTGAGGGTAGACACACACTTGTTCCGAGCTTGGTGGAAGGAACTGAGATTGCCTTCAGTTGGATTAGCCTTCCAAGAGGCAAAGGCAAGTTGTTTCAGGGCAACTGCCTCACCACAAGATTCAGTGTACCATGGACGGGAGGAAGGGTAAGACAACTGAAGGCGAGATGGGATAAATCTGTGCATGAGAGAGATCAGTTTGCTTTGGAAGAATTCCCAGGAAGAATTGATGTCAGAGGCAGTGGAGATGGGAGACCAATCCAGACGATTGATGGCTGCTTGAAGACCGTCCCAGTCGGCCTGAGTGAAATGCCAGACTCGTCGACGCTGAGGAGGCTCTCTGAGAATGGCCAGAGAGATGTCCACTTTGTCAAGCACATGATCAGAAGAACCGATTGGAGCAGAAGAAGAGCAGCAGACATTAGCAGGGAAGTTTGTCAAAATCAAGTCTAGAAGAGAAGATACTCCATTGGCTGAGATCCGGGTCGGGAAATTGACAGATTGTGTCAATCCCAGTGAGTCACAGAAGTCCTTTGCTGAGGTGCCATGACTGGTGAGAGAGGAACCCACACCCAACCAGGTGGCATGATGACAGTTGAAGTCACCACATATGAGGAAGAGGGAGTTGGGATGAGTGGATAGAAGTTGGTCCATGTTGTCAGACAGTGAAATGTAGATGGAGTCATCACTGTTTGGGGGACGGTACAGAACACATATGAACAAAAGGTGGGAGCGGAGAGGAAGCCGTAGCCAGAGGTACTCCTGGGGGTGAGGAGGAGAGAGGGCAGTGCAAGGAGAGTGAGGAAGAGAGTTTTTGATAAAGATAGCCAACCCACAACCAGGCCGAGGCTCAGGTCTATCATACCGGAGGAGGGAGTAACCAAGAAGAGATATTAAGGAATCAGAGACATCTTGAAGGAGGAAAGTCTCTGTTAAGCAGATCACGTCTGGATTGTCAGAAGCAACCTGTATGGAGAGATCAGTCAGGTTTGAGCGAAGGCCCCGGATGTTTGAGGGCCATACCGTTAATGAAGAGAGAGGGGGAGCATCCGGTACAGGACAGGGGAGGGGAGGAGTAGGGTAAGATGAAGGATGAGAGGGGGAGGTAGGGAGAGCAGTTGATAGTGTGTCAGAGATTGCAGAAGAGTTCCAAGAAAGGGAAGGATGAGGAGGATGAAAGGTTTGATGGTGAAGGGATGAGGCACAGTGAGGGGTTGTTTGAGGGGGGGCAGAGGAAAGTAGAAGGTTGGGGGGGGGTGGAGGTATGAGATAGAAGGGAGACGAAGTGGGGAGGAGGCAGCTTTGAGGAGGAGGGGGGAGGAGGGAGAATTGGAGAGGAATGGTATGGGGGGAGATTTGAATGGGAGGGGTTGGGGGGGAGTTTTGAAGGGGAGGAGTGAGGGGGGAGTTTAGGAGGGGAGGGGAAAGGGGGAAGTTTAGAAGTGGAGGGGCAAGGGGGGAGTTTAGGAGGGAAGGGGGAAGTTTAGAAGTGGAGGGGCAAGGGGGGAGTTTAGGAGTGTAGGGGCAAGGGGGGGATTTGGAGGGGAGGGGCAAGGGGGGAGTTTAGGAGGGGAGGGGCAAGGGGGGAGTTTAGGAGGGGAGGGGCAAGGGGGGATTTGGAGGGGAGTGGCAAGGGGGGAGTTTAAGAGTGGAGGGGCAAGGGGGGAGTTTAGGAGTGTAGGTGCAAGGGGGGTGGGGGGATTTGGATGGGAGGGGCAAGAGGGGAGTTTAGAAAGTGGATGATTAATGAAAGACGAACATTGATAACAAATTGGGTTTGTTGTGATTTTCAAGTTAGCAATCCGATTCAGAACGATGGAGGAGGGATGGAATGAATGTGAATTTAGACCATGTAGTGAGGGAGACGTATAAGAGATTGAATTTCTTTTTTTTGAAGTGGAATGAGTTGGAGAGGAAATTGAGAAAAGCCTTTTGAATAGGAAGAAAAACAGCGTGTTGTAATATACCACTGAATAAAACACTGAAGGGGAAAGGTTAAACATCTCCTCTCCTTCTCCCTCCTTTTGCTTTAAATATTTCCCTATTGATTCTTGTCTTTTTGCAATTGTTGTTTTCATGTATTGTTATGCATTATGTTTTCCACTCTGTCAAAGCGCCTTTGGGCTTCTTGAAAAGTGCTATACAAAATAAATAAATGAATTATTATTATTATTATTATATTTAAATAATATTTAAACAGAACCGTGAACAATCTTATATGCACAAAATACCAACGGGGGGAGAGCCGAGAGGGACCACCACGAGTCACGTGAACAGGGCAAACGGTGGATGGCAAGGAATCCCCAGTGTTTTCCCCAGAAATGCTGCCAGTGTTCTCCCCAGACAAATCCCCAGTGCGCTACCTGTGGTGTGCTCGTGGTCTGGAATGTCCTGAAAATCCAGCAAATGTTATCTTGAAACACAATTTCTTGCTGTTGTACGTACATCCAACATGAAGATAGCAAGTGACCAAATTGCAGTGGTCAATCAAGTGGGTAGCGGCCTCCAGAGAACAATCAATGAGATTCTTACCCAACGAGACATGCACTATCTCGGTTACAATGAAATTGAATCGTCCATCAAATTCAAATTTGTGAGAGCAGGAGAGATACAATGCAAGGGATTGAAGAGCGTCTCGAGTCTCATTTCAAAGATGCAACGACTTTTCACAGAACATAAAAATTGCCTCAGACTTGTACCAGTTTCCAGAGATGAGATCATGGTCTATCCAATTTCCAAAGGGAAAGGGGAGAACAGCAAAGTCGTGAAGAGAGGCAGCGAAGAGGGAACGCACATGATTGAAGAGACTGAGATGAACGTTGGGAAATATGTAGGCTAGAATATGACAATATTTTGAATGGAATACTGCTCTCCCCTCTGGGCTGGTGCTCCTGCCTCACACCCAACTCGGCTTCACGCTGTTGAAACCAAAGCTTTCAGAATCATTGGAATCTCCCATGATGAAGCTAACTCCAAGGGCCTTTCACTCACTCACCGCAGGCAGGTTGGTGGTCTTTCTGTCTTCTACCGACTCCTCTGCGGCCTTGCCCCCCCCCCCCAGCTCTCTCTTAGCTCTGCCCCCCAAATATTCCTACAGGTCAAACAAGATCTGCCAGAAACCCTCTTATGGTGAAACTGCCAAAATCAAGACTCTCTGCTCACCTTCACTCTTTCATTCCTCTTTTCTCCCACCTTTGGAACAAACTTCCCCACTCTCTTCAATCCCACTCCTCCCTCCAGGTCTTTAAAACAGCTGTTCACCACCATCTCTTATCTTCCCCCATCCAAAACCTTGATCTTTTCTACCCCCGCTAATTTCACCCCAAACCACTTTTTTGAAATTCCGACTTCTTTCCTGGAAGTCCAAGCAGTGTCCATGTGTTTTTTTTTTTTTTACCTCTCCCACCCCCCGCTCTTCCCACGCCTCCTTCCCCCAAGCCCTCTCCCTCCCACAGATCTCCCGATGTCCCTGTTCTCTGCTGTTGTACCTGTGCGCTTCCCTCTCTCTCCCCATCTTGTCTCCCGCTCCCTTCATCTCATGTTTTATGTGTCAGTTTCTCTTTTTGTAATTAATGTTAGCTCTTCTTGTATACAAAAACACAAGCCTCGTGTTTTTGTATACAAGAAGCCTCGAACACGAGCCTCGATCTTGTATACAAAAAAAAAAAAATGTAATTAAGTTTGTTCACGGGTATGGAATGCCTCCCTCATACTCCTTCCCAGAAAAGGAAGACGTCTCTCATTCCCAGAGACATTATTGGAGATGTCAATGCCTCAATTGCAAGGGGGGAATATAGATTCAGCTAGGATGGAAGAGCTCTCGCAACAAATGCCACCAACCCCAAATTAGTTGCGTTGTATAATGTGTCGATTTTAGCTCACCTGGACTTTAGTCCGGTGAGCTTATGCGATGGAGCAGTGTTCGTAGGTAAGTCAGTCAGTCAGTGAGTCTGTAAACACTTCAGTCATCATAGCTTGAAACAAACACGATTTTGATGAAACTTGGCCACAAGCTTCATATCTGATGCTTAACGAAGGTGCATTGACCGCATCAAAATTTGCTCTTACTAACGGTTGAAATCAGGCCTAAAATGCTACAAATTACTGCCCTAACCTACAGGGGGCATCGCATCAGCAGCACAGCCATGCCCTAAGCCCAAAGCATGACCTGTAACCGATAAAAGAATACCTGTAAACATGTATTACTGAAATCAGCAGCGAGAGGGCTTCCATTCAACCAATTCAACCAGCTTCTGCGCATGGACAAAATGTCGATATTTTATGACGTCATTGACTGGTACCCCTGATCCAGGTGAGCTTCAGGACCTGTGGTCCTATTTTTTAAATGTGGTTGAGGGTTTCTCTAGAGTTCTGGAAGATTCGAAATATCATCATCATGTCGCCCCGCCGTTACGGCGTTGGTATTCAATTCTTGTGAACCCGCTTGTGGCTGTACAGTCCGAGTGCCGATTTTCATCGGCGTCCACAAGTTGGACAAACCCATTTAGAGTCGGCAGGCACCGGTTGCCGCTCGCGTTCCTTATGCTTTCTGCGGGCTTCTTTGGCGGCATCTATACGACCCTTTTCCACGGAGTCGCATCGTGTGTGGATCAAGCGACGCCATTTCGGTCGATCACTGGACAGAGCTTGTAAATTGTCGAGCGGGATGTCACATTCTTTCAAATGTGCACGCAGTGTATCCTTGAAACGCAGTTTGGGCCGGCCCACTGATCTCTCTCCTTCGTGCAGTTCTCCCATAAATATAAAACGTGGGATCCTGTCTGCGTCCATCCTCAACACATGGCCGACCCAACGGAGCTGGGCCTTTTGCAGGGTGCATGTGATGGATTGCATTTCAGCTCGCTCGAGTACTTCTGTATCAGGCACGAGATCGGACCAATGGATGCCGAGAATTTGTCGTAGGCATCGGGAGTGGAAGCCATTCAGTTCACCGGCGGCGAAATCATTTAATCTCCTGATTCCAAGCTGGTCACATCGATTCCAAGAAGAACAACGATGGCTGAAGGTCAAGAAAGGTTGCAGTTGCTGGCTAACATGGCTCAACTCCAGATGGCCAACGCGCAGAATGGGCTGACTCTCGCTCAGCTGGTGCTGGCACGAAGACGGCGATGAAGGCGGGCAAGGAGGACACGGAGGTTCGGCTCCCGGGACTGGTTGCTGCGTCGACCTCTCCATGGCCAGTACGAACAACTGCTGGTCGAGCTGGAGCGCGAAGACCAGTCTGGCTACAAGAACTTCCTCCGGATGGACCCGCAGATGGTGCAAGAGGTACTGGGCAGGCTCGCCCCCTACCTCGAGAAGCAGGACACGAACTATAAGAAGGCCCTCACCCCAGGCATCAAGCTGGCCATCACCCTGCAGTATCTGGCTACTGGTGACTCCTACCACAGTCTGATGTATGGCTTCCGGGTGGCGCACAATACCATCTCTGGCATCGTGCGCGAAGTCTGTGACGCCATCGTCTCCGAGTTTGCCGAGGAGGTGATCCCCAACCCCACTACCCCGGAGGAGTGGCGCCGAGTTGCCGACCTCTTCGCCACCAGATGGAACTTCCACCACACTGTCGGCGCGCTGGACGGCAAGCACGTCAGGATCAAGTGTCCGCAGAACTCGGGGTCCTTGTACTACAATTACAAGGGCTACTACTCCATCGTGCTGCTGGCCCTCGTGGACGCCGACTATAAGTTCCTGTGGGTGGATGTTGGCGCGAACGGCTCCGCTTCAGACGCGCAGATCTGGAACGAGTCCGAGCTCAAGGAGGCCATCGAGGATCGCAGCGTCCGCCTCCCCCGCGCCGAGAGTCTGCATGGAGAGGACCGTCCAGTCCCTCACTTCATCATCGGGGACGACGCTTTCGCGTGATTGTGCACATCTTCCTGGATCCCCTCCCCCTCTTCCTGGCTGGCGGCATCATTGGAAGGCTTGGAGTTGATGATTTATATAAACAACATACAAAAATAACGTGAATTAGCGTCGTCTGAATTTTAAGATCGTAGTTAGGTCGGCGCGATTCTTGGCCGTTCTTATATAGGGCAAGGACGGCCGCCACGCAGTCGGGCTCGGACGGGTGGGCACGTACGCGTGCGTACTGCGGTCGTAGTGAGGTCGTAGTGCCGTCGTAGTGCGGTCGTAGTGGGATCGGGGTGGATCGGGGCGGATCAGGGCGGATCGGGGCGAAGACGTGTGGGCACGGGCTAGGACTTGTGGAGATCTTGCCGCGCACTTGGCGGATCGGGCTTTGTCGGCGCGGCAGTCATGGCGCGATCGTACGGGAGTCGTGGCAGGGGTGTTTTGGTATGACTGTGGGAAAATTTACAGCTGATCTTGCCGAAAAGTCATGTTGGTGCGGGGAATCGCCAGATCGGGGGTGATCGGGGCGATTCGTGGCCACTCAAATCCGGTATCACTGGGGCTTTAGTAGTTCACCGTCCAGTGTCTTCATCGGGAAAGTACCGTTTCATTTGGGTCCGTAAACCGTTTTCAGACCGGAGAAAAAGTTGTGGTACTCCTTTCGCTCTGCGTAGCCTTGGATCTCGTTTGCTTTCTCGGCCCACCAAATATCTTTCAGCTTACAGATGCATTTGGTTGCATCACTACGAAGAGTTTGGAACTGCTGTCTATCAGCGCGACTGCCGGTCGACAGTGCTTTCTGGTGGGCAGCGTTTTTCGTGTCCAGGAGCTCACGTAACGATTCATTGGATTCATCAAACCAGTCATTGCGTGTCCTTGTTTTTGATGGAATTGTGTCGGCCGCAGCCTTCAGGACAGCCTGCTTGAAACTTGACCATGACGAGTCTACCATTTGAGACATTTCCGTTGAGACTTTATATACATACTCAACGCGGAGAGATTCGCTTGTCACCAGTTGACGCACATCGATTCTCATGATTATCCAGTACATGATTGGGAACTCGATATCGTGCATCCATGGATCCATGACCACCTTTTCCCTCCAGACTGCGGGTGCCTGTGGTTTGAAACCAACATGGAGGTCAAGCTCAAGCCCAATTTTAGCCCACATGGTGATCAATACACAGTTTTTCAACTTATTTTAGAAGAGGATGGATACTGGATACAGATACATCTTTTGTGGAATGACATTTTTTGTGAGGTTGTTCTCTTTTGGTCATAGGGTGACTTTGAAGTTGCAGAAATGGTGAACTTTATATTTAGTGTCGTACTTCAATAAAAGTGTTATTTTGGATTGCCTGAAACAAATTCCAACAATATATATCTTTACAGGACTGTGGGCAGTAGGAACAGAGCTTCACAGTTACAAAGCTTGAAGGGTCAGCCCACAATTCCTAATGACCTTGCTGCTACATCTCTGGACGCCACAGCCAAATTGAGCTATAATTTGCAAAGGTGCGTTCAAGGGTCAAAATAACCTCGCTTACCAAATTACAGGAAAATATTAGGAGATGGGGTTTAAATCACCCTTCAGATTGGACTGGTCGTCCCGGATATGTGCTCTAGTGTCTCGGACAGTGTTGCTGCAGTGTTCTGTGGGGGAATATTTCCTTATCCGCCAATGGTTGAGCAGCTGCTCTGCAGTCGCTTAAGCATACCACCATTCGGCCCTGAGTGAGTCTGGCTCCAGACGCATGTCGAGCTCTGCACGAACTGTTGCTCCATTGAAATACCCCTGGAAGCTGAGATTGAACCATTTGTTCTCCGCATAATCTGCCACATCCTGCACAAAATCCCATAATATAATTGAAAACATTGTTCTTTGTTGAGAGACACCGAGATCCAACGATACTAATTCCCCATTTTTGTCGCTTCTCGAGTTCCTTTTTTGCATGTTCCCCTTACATTTTATGCGAAATACACTTTGCAATAGAGGATGGTCTTCTTCTCTATGTTCCAGCACAATTTTTGCACATCTTCCATTATTTTAGTGTAGGCAGGGAGAACGCCTTCCCATGGGCCAGGCATGGCCAGTGGCATATTTTGATCCAGCACACGTCGTTATATTCTGTTCAATTTTTTTTTGTAGTTTTAATGTAAGACCAATATATTGACTGGTACCCCTGATCCAGGTGGAACCCCTTTCATTGACAGATACACTTTTTCGAAATTCCAACTTCTTTCCTGGAAGTCCTTGCAGTGTCCATATGTTTTATACCTCTCCCACCTCCCCCCAAACCCTCTCCCTCCCACAGTTCTCTCGATGTCCCTGCTCTCAAATGTTGTGTTTGTGTCCTTCCCCCTCTCTCCCCATGTTGTCTTTTTGTGTCTTGTCTTGTGTTTGTGTCCTTCCCCCTCTCTCCCATCTTGTCTACCGCTCCCCTTATTTTGTGTTTTATGTGTCGGTTTGACTTTTTGTGTGATTAATGTTAGCTCTTTCACGAGCCTCGATCTTGTATCCCCCCCCCAAAAAAAACGATCTGGTGGGGGGGGGGGCAGGTTGTGACAGTTCAGGGGACACAGGGATTAATATGGTCGTTGGAGTATCAGGCATAAATCGCAAGGAGACATTACCACCGTCCTGGCCACACAGGAAATCCACCAGGAGTGTCGAGCTGGCAATTGGGGTTAGGAAATCAGCATAGCCTGAAATACTCTTTCAACCCACTTTATATGGACTGTTTACCTCCGCCACCGTAGGGGGATGGAGGTTGTGTTTTCACACCTGTCTGTTTGTGAACAGGATATCTCAAAAGGTTGTGGATGGATTCGGCCGAAATTTGGTGGAGAAGTTAGGTATGTGACAAGGACGAAATGATTAGATTAAGGTGAAGATCCGATACGGATCTGGATTTGAAATTTTTTAAATGTGATTCTTCACGATTGAGAGATAAGATAAGGAAAAACTCTGTACATCACGATATCTCAAAAAGTTGTGGATGGATTCGGACAAAACTTGGTGGGCATGTTGGGTGTGTGACAAGGACTAATCAATTTGATTTGGGTGAAGATCTGAATATGGATTCGGATACGAGAATTATTTAATTTTTAAGCGATTCTTCACCATTGAGTGATGGCGCTAATACAGATATATTCGTCTGGGAGCTAACAGAGATTTGTATTACATCTCGAGTACAAAAGGTTTGAGAGCTAAACTCATCAGATGGTGGGATGGGGACCTCCGAATGACCATTCTTAAGTTTTCCAATTGGTGCATTAAGTAGGGGGTGCTGCTTGAAGTACCCCCCAAAGTCAGTTTAAATTACATTTTTGAGTACATCGATCAAACTGGTGCCAACAGTTTCATTTTGGCACTGTGATTACAGATGTGCCATTCTTAAGTGACGAATTTGGTGCAAAACGCATTTATGAACGGCCTAAAGGGGGCACTACTTTCACATTTAAATCACATTTTGAGTACATTAATGAAACTTTGTGGAAATGTTTTATAGACCTTCCTGATGAAGGATCAGTAGTTCTTAAGTGTCGAATTTGGTGCAAAACCCATTTAAGAACGGCCTAAAGAGGGCGATATTTTTAGTACATTTAAAACACATCTCAAGTACATCAATGAAACTTTGTGGAAATGTTCTATAGACCTTCCTGATGAAGGATCAGTAGTTCTTAAGTGACCCTTTTGGTGCAAAACCCATTTAAGAAGGGGTCATAGGCAAATACCTGTTTCCGGGAAATTGAGATCAATGGAGAGCAGGTCATGGTGAAACAAAGATCGTTTCATATCGAATATTTACTCTTTTTCTCCATGGATAAGGCTTTTCGTATCGCCCAAGTTAGGGGCCGAAGGTGTATATCCATTAGGCCTATTTCAATAGGTAAAGATCAACGCAGGCGTGGCCCGCAATGGACCATGAAGGATGCAAATCTGTAATGCATTTTGCCAGTTCTCAATGCGCAGAATGCCTTACAATTTGACTCTGATAGAATAGAAGAACAAAGAAACTATCAATTTAACTTTTCTATCAACTACGTATATTTCAATGATAAAATCAAGTGTGACATGTAGATCTGGCATCGATACATAAAAGGAGCATCAGTGATCAGTAAAAGTAATTGGACCTGGCATTTTTCCTACACATTCAGTGCATATGGAACAAGCATCATGAATCATGAAAAAATAAACAGTTTCCTAGTCTACTGTTTCACGCTTTTGGCAAGAGGGCATCGACTGAGTAGCTATTGTGGTAAAACATTTGTATTTCATTATATGTTGCAACAGGACACTAACATGCCTTTGTTCAAGTGGTTATGCTCTTTGGTGGAAACCAAACTTTTGTCATGTGTCAACTATGACTACCTTTTGATATCCATATCCATATCATGCTAAATTTTAAAATGATATCAATCTATCGCTAAAACTTACAAGACAAAACATCAAAACTGCTGATGAGTCTCATACTGTTAGGCAAAAGTTATATTCCTATACTGTGATAATCATGAGTTCACTAGTATTTATTAGTATTGGTATAATTATGGTTTCAGCCTGCCTGTCTGTTACAAGATTCTAGTCATCCTCGTCAGAACTGTCATATTCATCTGAAGATGCAATTTCCATGTCATCCTCCTCTTCCTTGTCCATTGCTTCCAATTCCTCTGTCTCTGGGATAAGGCTTTCGGGGAGTTGCTCCCCTTCGAACCAAACTGGTTTGTAATGGTCATCAACTAACTGCCAGCCATTTTCTTGAGTGGGATGCTGCTCTATATGATTTTGATCTGCTCTTGCCCACATGTTGGCAACAAAGGAAGCACGCTTAATGTGAGTATTGAGCTCATCTTCGCAAGGTGGTAGTCCACTTGCATCCATGCCCCTCAAATTGGCTAGTAGGTTTTTTCCATTTCCCTTTGGTCCGTATGTCTTCATGAACTTCTCGTACCTACACTCATTTAGGCTGGTGTTTGCACTATCCTTAGCTCCATACATTGTGGCTGTGAACCTCTGAAGAGCTGCTTTCGTCATGTTAGAAATTGTGTTTGTTGCCATTAATCTGAAAGAATACTGGTCGTCAGGTTGTTTTTCCAGAGTTTTGAAAGGCCTGACCTTCCCTTTTCTGACAAATACTGACGTATGGTCCGATCCCGTGAAGGCATGGAAAGCTGGCAACGCAGCACAAAGATCTGGTCCTAGCTCCTTATACTAAAGCGCGGCGTTACGCGCGCTGCTTGTGAGCAAGGAGGAAGCGGACAAGCGGTAACATATAAACGTCTTTATTGTAAGACTACACTGTAACACTGAACTCCTCCGGGCTGGTCGCCCGGTGTATATCATGAGGCCACGCCTACCCCTCGGGCGTGGCCACCGCCCACTTGGTGCGTGGAATGATGTCACCACGCCAGTGGGCTTTTGTGTCCACCACACGCGCCCCCCCAGAATTCCCGCGCACCTGGAGGGCCAGTTTGCGGGGCAGACGAATGACCCGGCCGAAGCGCCCCCTGGCGATCGGCGGCGTCCGGGGTGCAGGGATACCAGGTGGGATGCCCCTGGCTGCCCCTGGGATGGGTGCAGGACCGGGGGGCGCCGTGGCGGCGGGGCTGGGCGGTGCCGGGGGTCCGCCCGCAGGAGGGCGGCCCCGACGTGGGGGTCGGGCCACTGGCGGTGGATGGTCCACATCGAGGTGGGCCGGCTTGAGGCGGTCTACCGAAACGCGGTCAGGAGTACCGCCGATGTCCAGGGTGAAGTGCTTCGCCCCGGTCTCCAGCACGCGGAAAGGCCCGTCGTACGGGGGCCGCAGTGGTGTCCGATGGGCATCGTGGCGGACGAAGACGTACTCCGCCGTGCGAAGCTCCGGGGCGACGTGCGTCGGTGGGTGCCCGTGGCATGCCGTTGGCACCGGGGCGAACCTCTGGGCGGTCTCTTGCAGAGCGGAGCGCTGCTGTGCCGCGGACCATGGTGCCGTGGAGTCGGGGAGGAACTCGCCCGGCACCCGCAGCGGTTGCCCGAAGACCAACTCCGCCGCGGATGCGCGCAGGTCCTCCTTGGGCGCCGTCCGGAGGCCCAGCAGGACCCAGGGGAGCCTGTCGACCCAGCCGCCGTCGCGGAGGGTGGCCCGGAGCGCGGCCTTCAATGAGCGGTGAAATCGCTCACACAGGCCGTTAGCCTGGGGGTGGTAGGCCGTGGTTCGGTGCAGCCGGACCCCGAGCCCCTGCGCAACCGCCCCCCAGAGCTCCGAGGTGAACTGGGGGCCGCGGTCGGATGAGATGTCTGAGGGGGCGCCGAACCGGGCGACCCAGGTGGCGATGAAAGCCTGCGCGACATCGGCCGCCGTTGTCGACGCCAAGGGCACGGCCTCCGGCCACCGGGTGGTGCGGTCCACCATGGTGAGGACGTAGGTGAAACCCCGCGAGGGGGGCAGAGGTCCCACCAGGTCCACGTGGACGTGGTCAAACCGGCGTTCCGGCACCGTGAACGGGGCCAACGGGGCCTGGGTGTGCCGGTGCACCTTGGCACGCTGGCACGCGAGGCACGTCCTGGCCCAGCCACGGACGGCCTTCCGGAGGCCATGCCAGACGAACTTGTCGGCGATCAGCCTTTGGGAGGCCCTCGCGCCCGGGTGGGACAGGCCGTGGATGGCGTCAAACACCTGGCGCTGCCAGCCCGCGGGCACAATGGGGCGAGGACGCCCGAGGGAGACGTCGCACAAGAGGGCCGCGCCCGCGCCGTCGAACGGCACCTCGGTGACGCGGAGGCCCCTGACGGCGGTCCGCAAGGCCTGGACGTCGGGGTCAGCGGCCTGGTCCGCTGCCATCCGGGCATAGTCGATGCCGAGGTGGACTGCGTGGGCGACGGCCCGGGAAAGGCAATCCGCCACCGGGTTGTCCTTCCCCGCGACGTGCTGGATGTCCGTCGTGTACTCGGACACGGCCGAGAGGTGACGCTGCTGCCGGGCCGACCACGGCTCGGTGACCTTGCCCAACGCGAAGATCAGCGGCTTGTGGTCGACGAAGGCAGTGAACGCCCGGCCCTCGAGCAGATGGCGGAAGTGCCTGACCGCCAAGTGAAGTCCGAGCAACTCGCGGTCGAAGGTACTGTAACGGCGTTCGGGCGGGCGAAGCTGCCGGCTAAAGAACGCCAGCGGTTGCCAAGCTCCACGCACCCATTGCTCGTGCACCGCGCCCACCGCGTAGTCCGAGGCATCGGTGGTGAGGGCGATCGGTGCATCGGGCGCCGGGTGCGCGAGCATGGTGGCGTTAGCCAAGGCGAGCTTCGCGCCCGTGAACGCCGTGTCCATCTGCCCGGTCCAGGTAACGTCGCCTTTGCCCGGCTTACCTCGGAGAGCTTCATGCAGGGAGCGCAGGAGCTGGGCGATATGGGGCAGGAACCGATGGTAAAAGTTCACCATGCCCAGGAACTCCTGCAGCCCTCTGATCGTGCGGGGGCGCGGAAACCCCTTCACCGCCTCCACCTTGGCCGGCAGGGGGACGGCGCCGTGCCTGGTGACACGGTGCCCCAGAAAATCGATTGTGGCGGCGCCGAACCGGCACTTTGCGGGGTTCACAATCAGGCCATGCTGGCCCAGGCGTTCGAAGAGCGTGCGGAGGTGGCGTAGGTGCTCTTCGCGGGACGCGCTGGCGACGAGGATATCGTCCAGGTAGACGTAGACAAAATCCAAGTCGCGCAGGACGCTGTCCATCAGTCGCTGGAACGCCTGAGCCGCATTCTTCAGACCGAAGGGCATGCGCAGGAACTCGAAGAGTCCGAATGGCGTGATGACCGCCGTCTTCGGGACGTCCTCCGGCCTGACGGGGACCTGATGGTAGCCGCGTATGAGGTCCACCTTCGAGAAGAAGGACCTGCCCGCCAAACGGGCGGAAAAGTCCTGAATGTGGGGGACGGGGTAGCGGTCGGGAGTCGTGGCGTCATTGAGACGGCGATAGTCCCCGCACGGTCGCCATCCCCCGCCGGGCTTCGGCACGATGTGCAGCGGCGACGCCCAAGCGCTCTCTGAGCGCCGAACGATGCCGAGTCGCTCCAGGGTAGCGAACTCCGCTTTTGCCACTGCCAGCTTCGTCGGCTCGAGGCGGCGTGCCCGGGCGTAGACCGGTGGCCCGACGGTGGGGATGTGATGGGCCACCCCGTGCTTGACGGCCCCCGCCGAGAAGGTGGGCCGCGTGAGGGCCGGGAAGCCGGCGAGGAGGCGGGTGAATGCGTCCGCTGCCGGAAGCGTACAGACCAACGTGGCCGGAACCGAATCGTTCGGCAAGCCGCTTGGCAAGCCGCTCGTTGAGCTGGGCAACGCACACGCGAGCGAGCTGAACGTCTCGGCCTGGACAAGCCGTCTGCGCTTGACGTCGACCAGGAGCCCATTAGCGCACAGGAAGTCCGCGCCAAGCAGTGCCATGGGCACGTCGGCGGTGACGAACGTCCATCGGAAAACCTGCCCTCCAAACCGCAGAGAGAGGCAGCGTTTTCCATATGTACGGATGGGCGTCCCGTTCGCGGCAAGCAGCACGGGGCCCCCACCCGCGGCGTGCTTGTCTGACGTGCCGGCGGGAATGACACTCACCTGCGCTCCCGTGTCGCACAGGTAACGGCGCCCGGAGAAGGTGTCCGTTATGAACAGCAGGCTGCTCGAACGGCCGGCGCTCATCGCCACAATTGAGCGCCGGCCCGGGCATTTCCCGACCCGTTGAAGGAGCACGGCGGATGACACCGCCGAGCTTCGTGGCCGAACTTGGCGTGGAACCAGCACCAGGTGGTGGAGCTGGAGGAGCGCGGCTGGCTCCGCCAGGCCGGTGGAGTCAACGGGTTTCCCCGCGGTGGCGGTTTTCGCCGCGGCGGTGGGCGGGGCGTGGCGGCGTTCACGAGGTGCGTATCAGCATGCTGCTGAACCTCAGCGTGCTGTAGAAGATGATGCTGTGGAACATCAGCGTCGAAGGCCGTGACGGCCACGCCAACGCTCGCCCGCGTGTCCGAAGCGGCGAAGTACTTGTCCGCCTCGGCCGCCAATGCTCGGGGTTCCGTTAGCCCGGTCCCGGCCAACGCGAGGCGAACCTGCGCTGGAAGTTGGCGACGGAAAAGCGCCCGGAATAGCGAACCGGGGGCTTCGTCGCCCAACAGTGACAGCATATGGTCCATTCGGACCGACGGGCGCGTCTCACCGAGCTCGGGGAGATCCAGGAGGCGGTCGGCCCGTGCGTCGTCCGTAAGGCTGAACGTGGCTAGGAGTAGCCGCTTGAGTGCCTCGTACTTGTGGCCGTCCGGTGGGTGGCGAAGGACGGACACAACTCGAGCGGCCGTGCCGGGCCCGAGGGAGGCGACGACGTGGCAGTAGCGCGTGTCATCGCCGGTGAGGTGCCGAAGCTGAAATTGGGCTTCGGCCTGGACGAACCAGACTTCGGCCTGAGCCTCCCAAAATTCCGGAAGTTTGACGAAGGCGGCCATGGCGATGGCGTCGCGTGTGGAAGGATCGCTCCGGCAGATCCAACGTCGAGGGTCACCAGTAAAGCGCGGCGTTACGCGCGCTGCTTGTGAGCAAGGAGGAAGCGGACAAGCGGTAACATATAAACGTCTTTATTGTAAGACTACACTGTAACACTGAACTCCTCCGGGCTGGTCGCCCGGTGTATATCATGAGGCCACGCCTACCCCTCGGGCGTGGCCACCGCCCACTTGGTGCGTGGAATGATGTCACCACGCCAGTGGGCTTTTGTGTCCGCCACAATACCCCCATTCCACTTATGCCGATCGACCCCGATCTGCACAACGGGAACGATCCTATTTGGAACGGGATCAATCGGCATGATCGTAAACGGAACGTCTTCGATCTTTGTCGATCGGGACAAAAAAATAGATCGGGGCGATTTTTTAAACATGTTTAAAATTTCCATCCCGATCTGAAATAGCGGGACTGATCGTGATTACAGCGTGAATGCAACGTAGTCCATCGGAATGATCGTAGTTAGAACGGCTTGATCGTGATTACAGCGTCGGTGCAGCGGGAGGATTATCTTGTGCCGTTTCGACGACGATCGTTACCTATCCGTCCCGCTCCAATGCCGATCAAAGCCGCTGTATATAAATCGGTCCGGATTGCATCGGCCTCACCCGATCAAGTATTTCGACACGACAATTTTTGTCAACGTTGTTAAGTGGAATTGATAACTGCATGAGCCAAATTGCATTGCCCAATAACCCCATGGTCTAAAATTAAAAGCGGTACAAGTTAAACAAATATTATTAATGATCAATTTTACCGCTTTTAATTTTATGACCTTTTAATTAAGTGAATGCAAACTTTGATCCCCTCTACCCAGCAAAAACTTGTCAAATTTTTAGCATTTATTTGAAGACCTTTCATTTTGCAATGCATTTTCATCCCCTCAACCCAGCAATAATAACTTCTCCCTTTCCAACCAACACAAGGCAAACATTGATTATCAAGTTTCATAATGTTTATTGTCACATGATTATCAATAGAAATCATTATCAATGCAATACATAACAATATAACAATGTCCTCCAAAATGTCTTTCAACTCCTTCCCATAGTGTCTCTAATGATGTCTCACCATCCTCTCCTGCCATGGAACTGCACCAGCAGGGCTGTTTAAATAGTCTCAGTACCTCCCTCTGACGCTTGGCCTCTACACTGTCCCTGTTACCTCGAACTGCCTGCTCCACCTCTAACATGTTGGCTTGATCTCTCCATTCACCAGGGATGATGTTGTGTCGATAATCCTCCTGGTCCACCTCGGCATGCTGAATACTTGGATACCGGATGCGGAGCATGTTGTGCAGACAGATAGCAGTTTCGACCAGGTCACGCACCACCTCAGGATACTGTTGTAGTGTCTTGAGCAAGCATTGCCAACGGTTTGCCAAGATGCCAAAGGCGTTCTCCACCACTCGTCGACCCCTTGAGATGCGGTAGTTGTAGACGAGTTGTTCAGGAGAGAGTCCACGTCTGGCATAGGGTTTCATCAAGTAGGTGCGGAGAGCAAAGGCATCATCTCCAAGGATGAAGAATGGCATCTCTTCATCATCGTTCCGCATGGCCAGGGGGTCAGGGAATCCAATGGTTTCATTCTCTATGCACTCTTTGAGCTCCGAAGCATTGAAAATCTGAGCATCTGACATGTGTCCCATTCCACCAACATCCACCCACAAGAACTTATAGTCGGCGTCCACCAGTGCCATCAACACGATTGAGAAGAAGCCCTTGTAGTTGTGGTAGAGGCTGCCTGAGTTGGGTGCGCATCTGAGGGCGACGTGTTTGCCATCAAGAGCTCCGAGCACATGAGGGATGTTCCATTTACTTTCGAAATCATCAGCGACTTCTGTCCATTCTTCTGGGGTGGTAGGGCACTTCACCATTTCTTCTTTGAACTCTGCAACGATGGCTTGACACACCTCCGGAATGAACTTGACGATGGTGTTTCTGCTGACCCTGAAGTCGTAGGAGAGAGTTGGGTAGAGGTCTCCTGTAGCCAGATGCCTCAGGGTGATGGCGAGCTTCATTCCAGGTTGTAGGGCCTTTCTCAGCCTGGTATCTTCTTTCTCAATCCTGGGGGTGATTCTGTGGAGGATTTCATCAAAGAGAGCAGGTGGCATCCTCACAAAGTTCTGGAAAGAGTTGATGTCCTCCAGCCTCAGTTCATTCATCAAGCGGTCGTAGTGCCCAAACTGCAATCTTCTTTCTTCTGTCAACCATGGCCGGACCCAGAACTGAGGGGCTCTTCTTCTTCTTCTCATTCTTCTTCTCACTTGAGCAGCTTTTCTTTCATTAATTGCATATTGTTGGAGAAGTAGCGCGAGCTGCAGACGGCCATTTCTCTGATGTTGATCCATGGCTGTCTTCGACGATACTGATGATCGGCAAGCAAATCGGGCCCTATTTATACGGATCGGGACCTGAAATCTGCTTTTTAGTCGGCTTAAAGACGGGAATAGAGCGTAGTTAGATCGGTTTGGTCGGGAATGACGTAGTTGAAACGGCAATAGATCGGCAGCATCGGCGTTGGATCAGTTTTAGATCGGCGGCAATCGCGAATGCAGCGTGGTTACAGCGTACGCGAGCGGGAACACAGCGGCTCTAAACGGCTTCGATCGGGTCTTCAGGGACCCGATCTACCCACGATGAGCGTGGTTACAGCATAGTGATCGTAATCGGAGCGTACTTAGGACGTAGATACAGCGTAGATGACCAGTTTTTTCCCAAAGTGTCCCGATCGCTCCCGACCTGGAGATCGGGGCTAATCGGGGCCAATCGGCATAAGTGGAATGGGGGCATTACATATTGCAGTCACACTGACGTAACGATGGTTGTTCTTTAAAACTGTTCCAATATCCATCCACAATGTTGAC
This sequence comes from Myxine glutinosa, assembly GCF_964187855.1. NCBI lineage: Eukaryota > Metazoa > Chordata > Myxini > Myxiniformes > Myxinidae > Myxine > Myxine glutinosa. Next base: position 161,069,814 of record NC_136266.1, read on the forward strand.
TGAAATCTATGGCAATGGTACAGTAATATCACTGAAATATCTGTGTCGGAAGCCCTGACCACTATGTTTCCGTTCTCACAATCAGCTGATAAGGAATGCAGACAAATCTTTGTGTCTGCCTCTTCATGGTTGTTCCTTAATCCATCCACCGTGTCTCGCTGTATGACACCCTCTTTCACCTGGAAGTGATAGCACTCCCCCGGGACATCTAGGAAGACTTCACGATCCCCAAAAATGTTTGCATATGAAGAGTCCTGCCATTCATTGGCAAGAAACTGAGGTAACTGCTTTTTGAAGGACCTGGACTTCAGGGCATCATTTAGATGTCTTGGCACTCGTCTCTGCTCTGGCCCTGTGATGACGAAAGTTCTGTTGTCGGATCCCCACCTGTCCCTCTCCGTGTCCTTAATTGAAGGCTGCGGATAATCATCAAAGACTATGTGTATGCGTTTGGCTGACGCTGTTAAACTCTGGTTAAGAATACTTCTGGCTAACCCTCCGTATGTGGGAGGCAAATTTGGTGGTAAGCTATGCAAAAGGAACTGTCCATCTATGATGTAAGCACTGACTTTCTCTGGCCTGTCTTCAATATCTTTCACTTTATTTTCCAATATATCAAAGAGAGCACTCTTATCGGTCTTTGCCATTACTTCGTCAGGGCTGGCCATGGACAGAGGTACTGGGGTCAATGGGTACTGGAGAATATGCTGCATGTCAAGTCTCTTCTTGGTGGTCAGCACAAGGAGACGGCCCATCAGATCATGTGATCCTTTAAGGGCAGCAATTTTCGTGTTCTTGGTCCGACGATTGGTTGCACATCCATCTTCAAAGGTTTGCAGCTTTTCCTTCTTTATTGGGCTTTCAAACTTGTTTGGATAATTCTCGCAAGACTCGATGAATTCCTTGTGTCTGGCTTTTCCTTTGGTTGGTACATTGAGGAGGCTTTTGTGGATTTCTTCATCGGTACCTTTTCCTGTGCTTATATTGTACAATACCTCTGAAGCATTATGGGTTTCAAATGGATTGTTCTTGTCCAAGATTTGTTTGGTGATTTTCTGAAGATCCTCATTGTCACGTTGAATTCGTCTTGGCCTGAGTTCTGCAGTGACATCTTCTTTGCTGATCAATCCTGTCATCTCTTGCAGCAGACTAATGAACGATGCCCGGGCAGCCTTTGTTACCATCCATCTGAGGCGAGCGGAGTAGTCATTAGTGAAGGAGGTGATTCCTGTCAGTCGAGATGCGGCGTCAGCATTGATGGTCTGCTCCAATGTCAAATCAACGGGAATTCTGCTGAAATCATGTTCTGTCCTTCGCACTGTGAATGTACCCTGGTTAAGTATCTCTCTAAGGCCGGGATGCGTGTCATCAATATTCAACAAGTCCAGTTGGTATTTTGTTAACCAGCGCGAATAGTTGATATGGGCTGTGGCAAAGAACAAGTCAATGATCGGTGTGAGTGTGAAGACAAAGACTTCCAATGGAAGAAGATCGCCAGACAAAGAGTTCAATGTTATTTGTATGGATCGCTCTTTCAAGTCAGTGAAATACGTTTATGTACTCCACATACATCATCCAGAACTGGGCAGTGTATCCGTGAGCTCCTGATAGTGTTGCATCGGTGAATTCAGAATACTCTTTAGCAAAATTCTCAAAAAGATCTGTACTGATCACCATGTCAAGCCCATGTTCTCCTGTATTGGTATTGGTTTTCACCGTAGATATCAGGGTGTGAAGCTCTTCTTTGAAATCACATGTCTGTAGAAATGCCTTGAAATGCAGACTTTCAAAGGCAAGGGCAAGTAGAGGATGGAGCCTCTTGCATCGGTTGAAGTGTTTTCCCGTGAGGAACCCATTCAACGAACCTGGGGCAAGGACTCCAGTCTCTGTAAGCATGTCCGGTCCTCCTGATTCTGCTATGAGCTTTCCAATTGCCTTGAAGAATGCCATTTCTACAGACTTGGCATTTAATATGGAATATTTTTTTGGTGGGGGTGAACTTACTTTTCAAGATGTCTTGGAACCAAAAGTTCATTGGAATTATGTTGAAATTATGCTAGATTTTGTTAATGTGACGTTTAAACGAAACAAAAACCACATTTGACATTTCGAAACAAATAAATTGATCCTTGAAAGTGATGTAAACTGATATCGAACTCAATTCATGGACAGTACTGTGTTAAACTTCTGTACGTTTTCCAGAAGTATCTCTTTATTTTGCACATTAGCCCAAATTTTTTTTAACAAAAACAAAAGTTAAATTACGACTGGGATTACGGACAGTAAAATTACAGTTCAGTACTTCGTGTAACCCTCACGAGCATTCAGGAGAGCACGTACACGTTGAGGCATGCTGTTCACGAGATTTGCCAAGGTTTGTACAGGAATCGCTTGCCATGCAGTGACAATAGCCTGCTGCAATTCACGCACAGAGGTCGGCTGCTGGTCCAAGTTGTCGATTTGACGCGTTAATTCTGCCCACAAGTTCTCTATCGGATTCATATCCGGGGACATGGCAGGCCACTCCATATGCTCTACACCACGGTCAGCAAGAAAGTGTTGGATTATGCGAGCACGATGAGGCCGTGCATTGTCATCTTGGAAGACAAAGTTTCCTCGAAAGGCTGCACGAGCAAATGGAAGCAATGTTTCTTCCAGAATGGCCCTGTACTTGACCTGGTTCAGGTTTCCATTCAGAACAACCAGGTCAGTTTTTCCCCCTGCATGAAAAGCAGCCCAAATGGTCACCCCACCACCTCCAGCTTGGACTCTTGGCACTATACAATCTTAGTTGTAGGCTTCATGCACTTGTCTGCGCACTCGGACGCGGCTATCTTGACGATAGACCAGAAATCTACTCGTCACTGAAGATCACGTGATTCCAGTGTCCTGGCTGCCATTGACGGTGCTCTCTGGCCCACTGCAATCGGCGCTGGTGGTGTTGTCTGGTCAGGCGTGGCTTTCTCAGGGGACGCCTGGCACGATAGCCTGCTTGAACCAGTCATTGGTTGACTAGCCTTCTGGATACAGGCACATTTGTCAGTTGCTACCACTCAGCCCTAAGCTGATTAGCTGACTTGGTACGGCCATTGCGGACTAACCGGTGCAGCTGGCGATCATCCCTCCTTGTGGTTCTGCGGGGACGTCCTGGCCTCGATATTGGAGTAGGGACACCCCTCTGAGCATTTCGTTTCAGGAACTTTGACACCTGACCTTGAGTGATGCCATACTGCCGAGCAATAGCACGCTGTTTCATGCCGTAATTTCGTAAAACCACCACTCCATGACAAACAGCATTGTCGAGTTGACGGACCATCTCCAGAGGAAGCGGCAATAACTTTTGGAGACGTGCAGCAGTTGTTTTCCACTAATACAGAATGCAACAACCCTTGTATACCCGACTGTGAAGCCAATCATCAAATGCACCTGTCCGTACATTTTGCCACGCCACCTGTGATATAATCCTGTTGTTGACTTCTTGCTGCGACAGACAATCAGTGACATGGTTCTTTTAACAAATAAATCACCAAAGTGTAAAAGAAACTCACCAGATTGATATACTGAGTTAAGAAAGTAAACCGAAGTCAAGAAAAAAAAAAAAAACATATTAAATGCCAAGTCTTCCGGGTTCGGTTGCGAGAGGACGCTGGCGTTGCATATTCGCCGCTTCTCCGACTGGATGGATGTACAGGGTCTGCTTCTACTTTTCTGACCTGACATCTCACACCTGTCCTGCCTTTTCACACCCGCACGTGCCGCGTGTTCTCCGGCTGGATAACGGAATCTGCTTTTGATGGTACGGAATACGGAATCGAAAGGCCCGCTCCCGTTGTTTGTGGCCGTGGCCTTGTTTGCCGGTGGCCTTGTGGTCTTGGTGGCCTTGTGGCCTTGTTTGCCGCTGTGGTCTTGATTAGCGGCTGCAGTCGTTTGCCGCTGCGTTTGCCGCTGCGTTTGCCGCTGCGTTTGCCGCTTTGCCTCCTCGACCTTGGCCTCGTACTCGTCCCTTCGCTCCTGCCTGGCATGGCTCTGAAGTACTCCGCCGCAAGGCTTCTTCTGCTCAATACCCGCTCCACCCCATCATGCATCTCTGCCATCAAATCAAATGGACTCCTCCGACGACCCAGGTACATTCACCGTGGCTCCGGTCGCAAGTTTGTTTATTTGCAATCAGGTCACTCCATCCCCGTCCTCTGGTCGGCTCAGCGCACTCTCACTCTTCGTCCCAGCGCACCTGGTCACAGCAACCCACACGATCGCACCTCTTGCCTACGAACCCTGGCTAAATCACCTGAATTCATCCCTGCTGTTCAAAACAACATCAAGCTCACCCTGTTCAACACCCGGTCCCTCAACAATAAATGCCTCATCCTGAACGAATACATCCTGGATAACAAACTGGACTTTCTCTGTCTCACCGAAACCTGGCAACAACCTCTGGACTACTACACACTCAACCTCACCACACCCAATGGATATTCCTACGTCAATAAACCACGCTCGGAGGGCCGAGGTGGTGGAATTGCCGTTATCCACCGTCAAGACATCAAGACCAACCTCATCTCCATCTCATCTGCTCCATCATTTGAACACCTGGCTTTAAAACTCTCTGGTCACACGCAGTCAGTCATGGCTGTCGTCTACCGCCCTCCCAAACCACACCCATCATTCCTGTCTGACTTCTCCTACTTTCTGACCCAGCTATGTTCCCTCTCCCCCTCAATCCTCCTCCTTGGTGATTTCAATATCCACATGGACTCCACTGACTCCACAATAACCACTGACTTCACTGATTTACTCACCTGCTTTAACCTCACTCAACATGTCGACTTTCCTACCCATATCCGTGGTCACATTTTGGACCTTGTCTGCTCCACTGGATTAAATTTGCACCATCTCTATGGCTCCGACCTCACCCTCTCTGACCACTTAGCCATCACTCTGACCATCAACATCCCCGCCCCAACACCAAGGCATTATCGCACAATCAACTTCCGTAAGCTAAACGCTCTTTCACCTACCTCATTCTCATCCACCCTCTCTGAAAAAATGTCCACTTCTCCCTTCATTGACCTCCACACCCCTTCCGACCTCACTGACTACTACAACCACACTCTCTCCTCCTGCCTTGACCAGCTTGCGCCTGTAAAAACCAAAACAGTTTCTTTCACCCATTCTGCTCCCTGGTTTACCCCTGAACTCCACCTGATGAAAACTCGTGCTCGCCAACTTGAAAGACTCCGCAATAAAACGGGTCTCACAGTTCACTCCCAAGCCTACAAGGACCACATACAACACTACAAAGATGCCCTCTCCCGCGCCCGCTCTGCCTACTACTCTCAAATTATCCACTCTGGCTCCGGAAACCCAAAATCACTCTTCTCGACAATAAACAAACTCCTCCGCCCCCTGAACACCACCACCCAGTCATTCACAGTAGACAACTGCATCTCCTTCCTCTCTTTCTTCCAACGCAAAATTGACAACATCTAAAACAGCTTGACCACCGCCGCACCCGCTCCCCCTCCAACCACCTGCCCCCCCTTGTCCTGCCATCCCCTGTCTCGGTTCTCCCCAATCTCTCCTACTGACCTCTCTGAACTCCTCATAGGAATGAAAACTGCCACCTGCACTCTTGACCCCATCCCCTCCAGCTTTGTCAAAGCCTCCCTCCCTGCTCTCTCTCCACTTATCATTGCAACAATAAACTCCTCCCTGTCTACAGGCATCGTCCCACCTTCCCTCAAAATTGCTGCTGTTACCCCCATTCTAAAAAAACCTGGTCTAAACCCTGACACCCTAAACAACTTCAGACCCATCTCCAACCTACCCTTTCTGTCAAAAGTTTTGGAACGCGCTGTAGCCACTCAACTCAAACATCATCTCTCTGCCAATAACTTGTATGAAACATTCCAATCCGGATTCCGCTCCAACCACAGTACTGAAACTGCTCTCCTCAAAATCACCAACGACCTTCTCCTCTCCTCTGACGCTGGCAACCTCAACATTCTCGTCCTCCTCGACCTCAGCGCTGCCTTTGACACCATCGATCACACTATCCTCCTCACCCGACTTGAATCCACCTTTAACGTCACCGGCACTGCCCTCTCTTGGATTAAATCATACCTCTCTGACAGATGCCAGTTCATCTCCATCAATAACTGCAAATCCCCCACTGCTCCCCTCCCCCAAGGTGTCCCCCAAGGTTCAGTTCTTGGCCCCCTCCTCTTCATCCTTTACCTGTCCCCGCTCGGTCACTTAATCCGCCGTCATGGTCTCCAATTCCACTGCTTCGCCGATGACATCCAGCTTTTCATCTCCACCAAGTCCGTCTCCACCGACACCCACTCTATCCTGACAAACTGCATCACTGAAATAAAATCCTGGCTTCAAATCAACTTCCTCAAGCTTAACTGTGATAAATCTGAAATAATCATCATTGGCCCAAAAACGCTCACAAAATCCACCCATAACTTTGCCCTCAACATCGACGGTATCCCAGTATCCACCTCCCCTCACATCCGGAATCTTGGCGTCATCTTTGACCAAACCCTTTCCTTCGACAAATACACTAAACAGATCACAAAGTCAGCCTTCTTTCACCTGAAAAACATTGCCCGTCTCCGCTCATCCCTCTCCTCCACGGCTGCAGAAACCCTCATCCACGCCTTCATCACCTCCCGTCTGGACTACTGCAATAGCCTCCTCTATGGTTCACCCTCAAAAATCACCAATAAACTCCAATACATTCAGAACTCCGCTGCCCGTCTACTCACTCATTCCCGGACCCGTGACCACATCACCCCCGTCCTTTACAAGCTTCACTGGTTCCCCATCCCCCAGAGAATCCAGTACAAAATCCTCCTCTTGACATACAAAGCCCTCCATAACCTGGCCCCATCCTACCTGGCTGACCTCCTCTCCAGACACACTCCCACCCGCAACCTCCGCTCTGCTGGTACCAACCTCCTGACCCCCTCCATCCGGACCAAATTCAGATCCTGGGGGGACAGGGCCTTCTCCATCGCTGCTCCCACCCTCTGGAACTCACTACCTCACACCATCAGAGACTCCTCCTCACTCACCACATTCAAAACATCACTAAAGACCCACCTGTTCAACGCTGCATTCAACATTCAACCCACAGCATTTAACCCCTGACTATCTCTTCTCCTTCTCCCTCCTTTTGCTTTAAATATTTCCCTATTGATTCTTGTCTTGTCTTTTTGATTCTTGTCTTATATATATGCCGTATATCGCTGCTGTTTGTTTTCTTGATTCTTGTCTTTTTGCAATTGTTGTTTTCATGTATTGTTATGCATTATGTTTTCCACTCTGTCAAAGCGCCTTTGGGCTTCTGGAAAAGCGCTATACAAAATAAATGAATTATTATTATTATTATTAAGTCTGTATATGGAAAGCACCCATCATGATGAATATGTTGTCAAATGTTGGAGATTCTCTAGCCTGGATCTGCATAGCTGGTTTCGCTGCATTAAGGTCATAACTAACCAGTCCATAATCTTGATTGCATTCTTCAGCACACTTCTGGGTTGTCTGAAGGGTTTGTCGCATTACCGACAAGCTGGTGATGGGCTCCTTAAGGTTTGGCATGTATCTCACTTCCTGTTTTGGTAGCTCATCCTTGTAGAAGATGGCATTGAAGCCAACCCACATGGGAAGAACATCAGTCTCAAATGCGTGGCTCATCATCCATACGAGGTCAAGATGTCTTGCCCTAATTGCCGCGTCAGGTTGGTTAAATACGGATGTGTTTTTGTAGCTGAAGACTGTCATTTTGGGGACACCAAAATAGGGCGCAAGAGGAGTGTCAGCGACAGTAAGGGACCTCTTCTTCTTGACAGCTTTCTTTGCTTCTGGTATTGCCTTTCTAACTGGTGTTGTACTTTCATTAATCTGTTAAATGCTGGTACGATCACCTGGCAAGTTTTGATACAGAATTCCCATCGTATCATGCAGTGTGTTGCTCCCCGACAACGTTTGGGTCATTTCATCAAAATTGTCAAAGGCGAGTCCGGTTGGATGGCCTGGCAAAGTGTTCTCAGGGCAAGCATCTTTTCTCTCTTGGATGGCTTCAGCGGTTGCTGTTTCGAGTTCCTCCAAGCAAGAATAGTTGAGACAATGACCAAACCTATTCAGAACTTGAACAAGCTTCTTGCTACCAGTGATAGATCTTTTGCCATACCCAGAGTGACATGTTTTGCTGGTTTTGCGCGGCCTCTTTGGACAACAAACAATGCATCCTGACTTGTGGAATCAATGCGACGTTTAATCCGTGTTCCACATTGGTCAGATATGTTGCCTGTGTACAGAACTTTGAAGGAGTTCATCACGGGTTGGGGTACAATTGTGTCTCCGTCTCTGACATCATTCAATGTTGGATTCTCTGGTACATCTTTTTTTGGAGCATTTAACAGCTGCTTTCGCAAGATTAGAGCTGCTTGGTTGAGGAGTCGTTCCTCGGATTCTGCGTATTCATAAGCCACACGTACGAAATCATCAGCAATTACTGCATTGTAAAGAATACTACCCAATTTCTTACCTGCTGGACTCTGCACCTTGATTTTGGACCCAAATCTATTTGTTAGGTTTCGCATCAGACTGTGCCTATGCATAGGAGACTCATCAGCAGATGAACAAAGGTCCAAATAACGTTCATGCACAGATGTCAACAGTTCTGCACGTTTGTCAGCAATTACAGACTTCTCAACATATTCATGGATATTTCTAACAGCAATTGTCTTTTTCTGTGGAATGTCATGAGTTTTCTGATCAGTATTAGAAGTTCTACTGGCTGCAAGTACGAATGCGCTCTTGCATGTATGATGATATTTAGCTTCTTTTGCCACCAGGTCTCCACCAATGACCTTCGAAAGGATAGCTTCATCCTGAAGTAGTTCAGCGGCCTCTTGAATCTTCTGTCCTGCCTCTAATGTTTCACACGATCCTAAAAGTTCAATAGTCTCGCCTTTCTTCTTCTTCCTCTTTGAATTACAGAAAAGGCAAGTTGCAGGAAGTATTCCAGATGAGGAGGGTTCAGCATCGTCATCTGCCCTTGCGTTAGAACGTAAATGCGGCAAATTCCTCTCACTAGCGTCAGATGGTCCGTCTCCAGGAGCTGATGTTGTGGATGTAACGGCTGTGAATTTCTGGTAGCATGATACATGATACCCATCATTCTCATCTGGGCTCTGAGGCAAGCTGACAACCAAGTCATAATAAACCGATTTCAGAAATTGGGGTTTTGCACGCCTCTTCTCAGCTGCAGCTTGCACAGTACTCCAGTTTTTCTCATTGAAGGGCAAAACATCACAACGTGGTTTCTTCTCTGAGGGCTTCCCGGCAATGTGGAGAATACAACGCCTGGGTGCAGGAACATCGTTGTTGGAAGGATCAGATGACTCCATATCTGTTTCACAGGCCGATGACGTGAAATGAAAATGGATTTCGTAAGCATGGGAATGTTCTATAGGGGCAAAAATGCACTTCATAAAACATCTTATAAGATTTTTTATCTTTGAATTTGAAAATTTGAAATTTTTAAAATGTGATTCTTCACGATTGAGAGATAAGATAAGGAAAAACTCTGTACATCACGATATCTCAAAAGGTTGTGGATGGATTCGAACAAAACTTGGTGGGCATGTTGGTTGTGTGGCAAGGACTAATCAATTTGATTTGGGTGAAGATCTGAATATGGATTCGGACACGAGAAATATTTAATTTTTAAGCGATTCTTCACCATTGAGTGATGGCGCTAATACAGATATATAGCACGATACGATATCTCAAAAAGTGCATCGGTTTATCGCTATACCACTATTTCTCAGGTACGTGCAATATGGTACAGGAAACAGAAAAGGAATTCACTCAAGACCTTTGATCTGTATAGAATGTAACTATAAATAGCTTATCAAGTGAAAAGGGACATGAAGTCATGTGCTGAACAAAACAACTGTGTCCACCAGTGCAGGATGTGCATCGATTGTCGACAAGTATCCTGATCTATTTCGTGATGGTGTGGGCACTTTTAAAGGCACCAAGATTAAGATTCATGTGGATGCCGAGGCTAGGTAATAGGGCAAGACAACGCAATACCATACCAACCAACGCAAGACCATAGGGCAAAACCTGTACCGTACATGATACGAGCAAAAATTGAGCAGGAGCCCGATCGTCTTCTGGATGAAGGAATCATCGCCCCAGTTGAATACTCTGACTGGGCTGCTCCAATTGTACCTGTGCTGAAAGCTGATAGGGGCTTACATATCTGTGGGGACAACAAGACGACTATAAATCGTCATTCAAAACTGGATGGATATCCTCTGCCCAAGGCCGAGGATCTGTTCACGGCTCTCATGGGAGGTGAGACATTCACAAGGTTGGATCTGACTAATGCTTATGCACAAATGGAACTTTCAGACGAATCTAAAACTTTCACCTGTATCAATACACATCGTGGACTGTTCATGTACAATCGATGCCCTTTTGGCATTCGGTCCACCGCACCTATTTTCCAGCATCAAATAGAGAACTTATTAAGAACCGTACCCAGCACGGTTGTGTTTTAGGATGATGTATTGGTGACCGGTCGGTCAGCCCAGTAACACCTCTAGAACCTGAATGAAGTGCTAAGCAGTCTCACTAGTGCAGACCTTCATCTCTGTCGTGAGAAATGCGTCTTCATGGCCCCTGAGATTGAGTACTTGGGTCATCACATCACGTGGAAAGGCATTTTTCCCTCATCAGGTAAATTGGAAGCTATCAAGAATGCTCCAGCTCACACCAATGTGTCTGAGCTTCGAGCTTTTCTCGGAATGTTAACCGACTTTCGTAATTTCCTACAAAACCTGAGTACTGTGTTGGAACCTTTGCACATTTTGTTGCGCAAATGCGTTCATTGGAAATGGGGTTCTGCTCAAGAGAAGGCTTTCAGGGATGCAAAAACCCTGTTATGCACGTCACCATTGCTTGTACATTATGACATACGAAAGAGCTCACGTTGAGCTGTGACAGTTCATCTTACAGATTAGGTTGTGCACTTTTTTTCTTTTTTTTCTGTATACTGAATCGAGGCTCGTGAAAGAGCTAACATTTATTTCACAAACAAATCAACCAGACAAACAAAACATACAAAGGAGGGAGCGGAAGACAAGATGGGGAGAGGAGGGGAAGCACACAAACACAACACCTGAGAGCAGGAAGAAGCACGAGAGGGAGAGGGCCTGGGGGGAGGAGGCGTGGGAAGGGGGGGGGGGGGAGAGGTATAAAACACAAGGAGACCAAGGACTTCCAGGACAGAAGTTGGTATTTCAAAAAAGTGTAGGATTTGGGGTGAAATTAGCAGGGGTAGAAAAGATCAAGGTTTTGGATGGGGGAAGATAAGAGATGGTGGTGAACAGCTGTTTTAAAGACCTGGAGGGTGGAGTCGGATTGAAGAGAGTGAGGGAGTTTGTTCCAGAGGCCGGAGAAAAGAGGAATGAAGGAGTGAAGGTGAGCAGAGAGTCTTGATTTTGGCAGTTTAACAATAAGAGGGTTGCAGGCAGGTCTTGTGCGACCTGTAGGAATGTTTGGGGGACAGAGCCCAGAGAGAGCTGGGGGGTGGGGAGGGGGGGGGGCTCGGCCAGAGAGGAGTCGGTAGAAGATGGAAAGACCACCAACCTGCCTGTGGTGAGCGAGTGAAAGACCCTTGGAGTTAGCTTCATCGAGGGAGATTCCAATGATTCTGAACGCTTTGGTTTCAACAGCGTGAAGACGAAGTAGGTGTGAGGCAGGAGCACCAGCCCAGAGGGGAGAGCAGTATTCCATTGAGCTGCGGATGAAAGCCTTGTATGTGGTGAGGAGCTCAGGTGTGCCAAGGAAGGACTTCGCACGACGGAGGATGCCCAGTCGGCGACTGGCTTTGGAGGCCAGATTTGAAATGTGGTTTTCCCAGGAAAGATCATGGCAGATAGTGAGACCCAAGAGCTTGAGTGACAGAACTTCTTGGAGAGGATTATTCAGAAAGTGGATGGGAGGGTTGTCCAGTCGGTCTTTTTGGAGAGACATCGTAAGAGTGTGAGATTTGTCAGGATTGAAAGACATGTTCCACTTGTTTGCCCAGTCTGTGATTTTGACCAGGTCTGCAGAGAGTGAGGAGGCTGCAGACTGCCGATCTGAGGGATGAGGAATGGAGCGACAGAGAGTAGAGTCGTCAGCAAAGAGATAGAGAGGATTTTCAAGAGAGTCAGAGAGATCATTGATGAAGACCAGAAAAAGCACAGGACCTAGGACACTGCCTTGGGGAACTCCAGCCTGAACGGGAAGAGGAGATGAGAGAAACCCATTCAGGGCCACGCGTTGACTACGACTAGAGAGGAAGTCCGCCAGCAATGCATGGAGATTTCCATGGATACCAAAGGAGGAGAGTTTGGTGAGCAGAGCGGGGTGCCAGACCGTATCGAAGGCACGTGATATGTCAAGGGAGACGGCTCTAATTTCCTGTTTGGCATTGAGGACCTCCATCCATTGTTGAGAAAGCAGAAGCAGCATGTCCAGAGTAGAGTGACCAGGTCTGAAACCTGAATTGATGGTCAGAGATCAAGCCATTGGAGAAGAGGAAAGATTTCATATCTGAAGCAATGATTGATTCCATGACTTTGCTGATAATTGGGAGAAGGCTGATTGGTCTTTAGTTGCTCGGATCTGTTTTTGCACCTTTTTTGTGCAAAACGGTGATGTTGGCTGATTTCCAAGCAGATGGCAGATGACCTTGAGCAAATAGTCAGGTTCACCATGTTTTTTCGTTCAAAATCATGGTAGATTAGCAAACCTATACATTTTTGGAAACGTTATTACATGGAAAATCAGAAAATCAATGTTTACATTTGCCAATTCCAACCAATTCGATTCGACCAATTCGACCAATTCGACCAATCGACCAATTCCATTCTACCAATTCGACCATTCGACCATTCGACCAATCGCTTTGATCGACCATTCGACCATTCGACCAATTCGATCGATTCGATTCGATTCGATTCATCGAATTCGATTCGATCGACCATTCGACCAATTCGATTAGCCAATCAATTTGACCGACCTTTGCTTGTGTGGAACGGACTGTGAAAACGATGCGGACTATACGTAGTGTGTTCAAAAAGTATCCGACCTTTATTTTTCGTGGGTAAAAAAAAAGAAGCTAGGGAGGCGTTGATTGGTGCACGTATGTAGGCCATCCTAATGCGCACGCGTGAATTTTTTCCCACCTGCAGAAGCTGTCATTCGACGGCAGACCGCCGATGAGTGAGGACATGTAAGTGAGCGCCGTCGGATTTTCGTTTTTGACAAAATGACGGAAAAACTTGAACAACGCTACTGCATCAAATTTTGTGTTTCATCAAACTTGCATCAAAACTGCAACTTGGTTTCTGGGTCGTACCCATAAACCCAGGACTCATCGCCAGTGATCACTGTGTTGAGGAAGCTGGGATCGCTGTTCACAGTCTCCAGCATGTCCTGTGCGATCTCCAAACGGAGTTGCTTCTGCTCAATCGTTAGCAGCTTTGGTACGAACTTCGCTGAGATTCTCCTGAAGCCCAAATCCTCCTTCATAATGGAATGAACGGTGTTGAATCTTGCGGATCGTTTCCACTTGGGAATCGCCAAGCTTTACACAAAATTTGATGCAGTAGCGTTGTTCAAGTTTTTCCGTCATTTTGTCAAAAACGAAAATCCGACGGCGCTCACTTACATGTCCTCACTCATCGGCGGTCTGCCGTCGAATGACAGCTTCTGCAGGTGGGAAAAAATTCACGCGTGCGCATTAGGATCGCCTACATACGTGCACCAATCAACGCCTCCCTAGCTTCTTCTTTTTTACGCACGAAAAATAAAGGTCAGATACTTTTTGAACACAGTAATATTGTCGGATACGACACACAGGACAGTGATACTGATGACGAACTCTAAATGGCATATTCTGTAATCGTGTATGATTGATGCCATTGACTGCCTGTGTATATTTTGTCATTGACTGCCTGTGTTGATGTGAAGTTATACTGACTGCATGTGTATATATGATTTTGCTGACTGCCTGTGTATGTTTGGTGATATGAATTATTGTGACACATTTTGATGTTATTAACTGCCTGTACAAAATGATAACATGTATTTGATTATGCAACTTATCGTGAATATAAAGACAGTATTTTGCAATTCAAAACCTTTGATTCGTGTCTTACCATTCCCCATAGCACTAATTTGATACTTTCATTGGATTCCTTGTCCCTGAAAATCTAGGTTTAGTGTATTTTTAAAAGTTTTTAGGGTAATTAGAGGCAGAAATAGAACAAAATATGTATTTTACAGTGGCCATTTTGAAAATCCAAAATGGCCGCCATACAGGTATCTCTCCAAATGTAAACATTGATTTTTAGTTTCCTTATGCTATAACATTTCCAAAAATGTATAGGTTTGCTAATCTACCATGATTTTGAACGAAATATAATTTATTGACGTAGTGAACCTGACTAAAAAGAGAGGGTGAAGAGAACAGAGAGAGGGAGTGAAAAGGCGGAAGAACATGATTTTAGGACCCGTGGGCTGATGCCGTCAGGACCAGTTGCAGAATCAGAGTCGAGGGTTGACAGAAACTTTTCCACCTTGTCAGGAGGAAAGGACACAGAGTGCAGGAGCAGTTGGGTACGGTGGGTACAGAGAGGGATGGGTTTGGGACAAGATTTAGAGGCAAGGGTTGACAGAAACAAGATTTGGAGGCAAGGGTTGACAGAAACATGTTCCGCATCATAATACTGCTATTATGCATATGCTGCCTCGGCTGCTTCCTCCTCTTCTTCTTCCTCCTCTAAATTGTTCCCGCATGTACCACATGTTCCGCATGTACTATGTGAGTGCAAATAAAGGAATTCCGATTGCTCTCTTCTGATCGTTTATGAAAATAAAACATTGCATTCAAAATTTCCATTGCCAAGCCTTTTAGGTCACAAATGATGCCGGTGCTGTCGGGGTGAATACAAACGGTTTGTTCAGTTTGGATAGCGTTCCACCATTTCAATTTACTTCAATCTTTCTTAGATTTTCGTTATTCAGAGAGTAACTGAGAAATAAGTTTGCTTATAGTAATACAATCACAAAATGGATGATTAAACAAGTGAGGAAGAGTAAAATTTCTGTGGGTTTCATTGCACAACCTCGTTCAAGGAGGTCAAATCATCGCCATTGGTCTGGCGACACCGTTGCTCGTTGTCTGCTAATCACTATTTAAAACAACAGTAAGTACATTTGGGGAAATTGGATTACCTGTAGCTATAGTATACACAGGTATATAAATAGCATTTTGAATTCATTTCCCGTTAGCAATCTGACAATTTTTTTTACGCCATCATTTATTTTATCCATTCATTGACTTCCGCCTTCCGGTCCCTCGAGTGACGAGGTTTGATTCGAGTTCGATCTCTCCACAGCATCAAAGTTTGTGTTTTTCCGTTCGTTTCTTTGTCAAATTTCCGCTGGGTATTTTGTTGTGGATGTGTTATTGTGTGTTTCTATTTGGTTTTGGTTTTGTAGTTGCAAATTTGTGTGTAATTAGTCGTTTTTTTGTTCGCGCCTCGTGCGCGGCCTGGTCTCTCCTAGAGTACCTACATAAAGAGAGTAG